>NC_137825.1:22102712-22257712 GCF_963921795.1 Nannobrachium achirus
CTCTGCATCTAGGGTCCTCATATTGTACTTCTACTACAATTATTTGAAAACTTTAGTTACCACTTACTTTGCAGGAATTGTAATATTATACATAACCCACATACATAACCCACATAACCTGATTCTAAATTAAATTACAGAAATAACTAGAAGCAGTGCTCTTCCGAGCACAGGTCTCCACCAGGCCACACAAATCAGCCTGTTATAGCGCCACCATGAGGCTGATTTAAAAAATGTGGGGCAGAGGTTCTGAATTAGCATCCAGGGAGTGTGTGTGCTCAGTTTGGCAGCGATCGGGCCAACGGTGACTGAGATTAGCTGCTCACAAACTGCGAGGACGCACGGACGCACGCACGCACGGACGGACGCACGGACGCACGGACGGACGGACGGACGGACGGACGGACGGAGGGGAAAACATACTCTCCCTCAGCCTTCGGCTGGTGGAGACAATAATTAAAAACAAAAAGTAGGAAACCAAAAAATTAAGGGACCCATAGAAATGTGTCCGATAGGGTCCCGACCTAGTGTTTGGGAAACAGGGGGCACTGGGGCAGTCAGAAGTCAAGAAATTCCACAGAAAAGGGAGTGTGGCTTTGGTGAAGACATCTGGAAATGTGCCCATGTACGTATATACATATATATATATATATATATATATATATATATATATATATATATATATATATATATATATATATATATATATATATATATATATATGTATGTATTACCAGTTGATACTTTTGATGCAGTAGGTATTAAAAAGGTTTTAAAGGTCCGTGGCACAGTGGTTGAGAAACCGTGGTATGTTCCACAGAAAAGGGAGTGTTGCCTGGTTGAGTCCAAAACCATCCAAACCGTCCAAAAACATCTCTATCTCTATTTTTTTTAAAGAAGAAAGAAAAGAAGAACTTGCCTACAGCAAAACACGGCCCTGAGTGTATGGGGCCCCAGGCAGCCTCCTAACCTGTAGGCCCGGCCCTACACCACCTACAGGCCAATATTTGGGGAAAATTATTAAACATTTTGTGATTATTGAGAAATAGAGACACATCTGAAGGTTGAAAAATAGATGGTCAGCAAGGCAGAAGCATTACTGCTTTTTGTAGTATGTTTTTGGTCAGCAAGAAAAAAGCATTACTGATTTTTGTAGTATGTTTTTTAGACAATTCAACAATTGCTGGACACAGAGTTAGCAGAAATACGAACGGACAGACAGACACACATGTGTCTGGAATGCAATCTGACTAAGGTAGTGAGATGAGATGAGATTCTGAAATCAATCAATCTTTGATTGGTGCAGGGCTGAGCTGAGCATGGATCAGATGACCATCATTTATCTATTTCACTGCAGATTAGGTTATCATCCATAACACTTAAATACAACAAATGCTTTCAATGGACTACATTTGTTTTATTTGATGGCCTTCCAGTCCTGGCATTTGGCCTTTTTGCCCTAAAAAAATGGACGACACCAAAGGCCAAGTGGCCTTGCCCCTAAAATGATGAAATGTCAGGCCTGGTTACCTGTATAAAAGACTGTTCACACACTCAATCAATCAGACTCCAACTTTTCCACTAGGGCAAGACCAAAGAGCTGTCTAAGGACCCAGGGAAAAAAATGGTAGACCTGCACAAGGCTGGGATGGGCTACAGGACAATAGGCAAGTGGCTTTGTGAGAAGGCAACAACTGTAGGCACAATTATTGGAGCATGGAAGAAGCTCAAGATGTCTATCAAGCAGTTTTAATAACAGTGTGTCAGTCTAGAATTGAAAGTCTCAATAAAGAATCACAGCGACAGGAAGCAGATGGAAGGTGAGGGAGAGAGAACACAATTAACCACTAAAAACTCATCAGCATCCTTACTGTGGGAAAAGCTTTGGCTAAAAAGACCTTTATCAAACAATGCACGCGCTTCATTCGATTTGACTTCTGGATTTCAGAAATAGGTGCAGGTGCAAAGGAAAATGTATGAATTTAAATAAGTAAACACAGTGATTCTCTGGCAAATATCTACATGGATATTGTATTTGAGCACATGGACAAACCCGCACCTTATTTGCATTGAAAATGATACAAAGTCAAACAATATGATACAGTATGTTACTGTTTACATATGGAAGGCCACTGGACTGGTTTAAAAATGGGGACTCAACAAGACACTGGTGTCTACATATTATTGACAAGACAGAGACAGAGGAGAAAGTAGTACAGTCAGCTGGACTGGGGCCCTGGGGCATTAAGGCCACTGCCTCAGGACATGCCATTTTTGGAGGGGCACAAGGCCAAACTGAGGGGCAATGACGGCCATGGCCTTCATGGCCTCCCTGAAATTCCTGCCCTGATACAGTATAAATATATAATCGATGCATCGATGCAGTTACTGTTACACCCCTAAAATGGCATGCTAATTTCACTATTTTAGAAATAGGACTTCCTCATCATCATATCCGGTATGATGAAATTGGTCTCCTGATCTGAAAAGGTATTTAGCCTACTATTAAGAGTTGGAGCAATGCAGTTATTAAACAAAAACTAAAATATTACAATTGGAATATAGAGCTACAGCATATTAACACTTATGTTATGGCTACTAAACCTTATAAGCCTTAATACGTTATAATTGCTCTATATAGGCCTGACAAAAATTAGGCTACCAACTAAAAACCTTAAAATATTGTATTTATTTTACAAATAGTCAAAAGGGACAACTCCCCTTGCAAGTTTATTTGGTCATTTGTCCATGTGTGGTCCAGCCCTATGGAATGTATGGAACGCATCCATGTGCTAATACAAAAAAGTAGGCTATTTAAATATTGCTTTAATGCTCATTTTTATAACTGCAGTACTGTGTGTTACTGTCAGACTTACTGACAGTAAGTCACTCGATACTGTACATGATGTAGTTTCATATATGATATTTTCGGGGCATGTCATAACACCTTTAAGTCGCATAAGGACAACCTCTGTCTGAGCTGACTGATGGAGGACAGGTGGGTCCTTATATTACCAACAGGCCACATGAGTAGCCTATAGTTTAAATCTACATTGACTATTTTAAAATAGCTGGTCCACAAGCTTGGAGATCTGCTTTTTTCAACAACAAAAAACCTTGAGGGGAAAATGTGGAATATTTTGGAACACAAATTTCAAATTAGTGTGTAGGCCTATTTGTGCACAGACCCCCCCCCCCCCTGTCTGTGGACAAATACAGCACATTCATTTCGGTGTCCTTGACAGGAAAATGTTTTGAGAACTACTGGTCTATACAACAATCAAAACATTTGGAAACAAGCACAACTAGAGTTTAGAAACAAGCCACAAAAAAAAAACGCAACCTGCAACTAGAAGCAGTGCTCTTCCGAGCACAGGTCTCCGCCAGGTCAGGTAGGTTATTTTGGCCTCCTGGTGGTGCTATAATAGTCCAATGTGAAAAGGGTGCCATGTCTTCTTCGGCCTTTCACAGCAATATGACACTGCATTCATGATTTGAGTCATTTTGTTCCAAAAATTTGTTTTGCAAAGTTGACCTACTGGTGGCGCTATAACAGGCCAATTTGAAAAGGCTGGCATATGTTCCTTGACCTAGTGGAATGTGCGTGCAAATTTCACAGAAAAATAAAATTTTAAGGAGTAAAAATGTTTTACACAAGTCTGCACTATAAAAGGCAGACGTGAAAAATGCAGGGCAAAGGTTTTTCCTTGGCATCTAGGGAGTGTGCATACAACGTTTTACACTGATCGGTGCCACGGTGGAGTTATAGGTAAAAACACAAATCTGCCTGTTATTGCGCCACCATGAGGCTGATGTGAAAGTTTTCAAGTGGCATTTCGTTCTGTGCCTATTGTGGGAATGTGCGTGCAAAATGTCACAGAAATCGCACTCTGTGTTCGGCCTGGCGGAGACAACTACCAATATTTCCACTGTCTGAGTCAGCCTGCACTCACTGCAGGCCCAGAGACCTTACCAGACCCAGCGGTGGTTGCTTGACAACCAACGCAGGCCAATCGCAGCGCGACAGGCCGGCCATCCTTCGGGGCCATGGGATATGGGATGCAGACCGTGCCAACTGCCAATAATACATCTGGCAGCGTGGGCAGCGAATGAATAAACCGGTGAACAGCAGATAAAAAGACAGCCAATGGGACGTGTCGTAAGGTGGGTATCGAGGCGCCGCTTGCATTGTTGCCATGTCTGCTTATTATAAGCGACTTGGGCTTGTTTTTTCTGTAAAGTGGCAGCAGCCCGGGTTGCTCCTACAACATCTGGTTTTGTCTGTTTGTCCCGTGACTCAGTTTATCGCGCAGACTCCCCGGGCTGGCCCCATCAGTGAAACCGGCAAATACTCGAAAACAAAGGCGAAAACTATAGGCCTACAGCAGCATGGACGGATTAACCCCCGTAAGGGCCCCTGGACGATATTTTTTCAGGGCCCCCCACCCTACACCAAAACCCCCCCTCCCTCCCGGCGTGCACTACCCAGCTCGGATTTTAAGCCACGATGATCATCTGTGCGCCAAGAAAACACCTGTAGACAACAGAGGGGGGGGCTCACACTTTTGATTTTTAATTAAATGTAGACTATACATTTCATTTTAGTAAATTGTCAATGACCACTCGGCTAAGTTCCCCCAAGGGCCCCTGAGAGCCAAGGGCCCCTGGCAACGGCCCCACCGGCCCAATGGTTAATCCAGCCCTGTACAGCAGATCTACAAGCGCCCGCGCTGCCACACGTTGTGAGCTTGTAGATCCTCGTCTATTTTCAGAAATAGACAATCTTGTTTTCACTAGCTTGTTTTCATCAGTGTAATGGCCCATTCCCACTGGGGCAGATAAACATGTATTTTCGGGGGAAAGGCCCTTTTACAATGTAACTACTGTACTTTTTTGTTCCTTTTTATTAATATCACATAGATGTTTTTCTTTTGGTACTTTAAATAGCAATAATGAGGCTATGAAAAATCTTTTTTTCCCATTCACTTCCATTATAAAAACATTCTTCCCTGGCTTTGTTGTCCCACCTAGTAACAGAGTGACATGGGGTGGGACTTGACAAAGAGTGAATTGATAGACCCCTATCTATTATTTAATCTGTCCATAGGCTAGTGTTTATTCCGTTTCTGTAGTCGACAACGACGAACATTCGTCATAGTTCTATAGTCAACGAAATTTCATGGACCTGGTTGCTTATATCTCTCGCAAAAACATACATCTGGCAACACCGCCCACTTTTCCAATTGCAGCCAGAGGAGCCGCACTTCACTCTCACAGTATACAGTACAGATGCACTTCACACCATCACAGCCTCCATTCATTTCCTCTTCTGTAAGTCGCAGTTTGGCGGCTACATAACTTGATAGCCTGCTACCACTCATTAAAACCTTTCAATCCGACTCGTCAAAGTCTTACATTTGGTGAGTATAAATCAACAGGCATGCATATGGGCTGTGTGTTTCCTATATTCGATTTTTTCCATGTAGCCTAATATATAAATATTATGCTTATGCAACAGCATAATCATGTTCCATCCTGTCTGTCTCCAAGCTCCGGCACAGCAGCAGCAGCAGCAGCGCACGCAATTAATGCAAGACGTGCTTTTGTAACCGTATGGTCACACAAAGGAACTGATCATATAACACAAATATTTGTCTTTTTTCTTTTTTTCCTGCAGACAATATGACGGAGCAAACCATGACGGAGGCTGTCTCAGATTATCCGCTGAAGCACAGGTCCAGCAGCAGCAGCAGCAACGGGAATAAGGTTCTTTCAGAACCAGAGCCGACGATAGAAGATATTTTTGACCACGCATACCAAGAGAAAGAAGGCCCCAAGCCCCGGCGGATGATAGTCTGGAAGAATGTCATCTTAATGACTTTATTGCACATAGGAGCTGCGTATGGCGTTACACAAGTCCCCTCAGCATCCCCCTTGACCTTGGTTTGGTGTAAGTATTGAGTGAAAGCGCGTGTCTTTTTAAGTAGCCTATAGTCTGCGTGCAGATGTGGTTGAATTGAATAACGCCGTTGACGGTGGTTGAATAATTTTTGAAGCCATAAAGTCACAGCTGTAACGTTATGTCATATGGCTTGGAGACGAGAGGCACCACGCTACGCAGCCCACTTTCACCACCACCATCCCAGGTGGTTTACGCAGGCTAATTTGTGTGGCAACATATTATTAAATGCGTAATAATATATAGGACTACAATAGGCTATTCATCCACACAATATTAGCCTCTTTTTTTTTTTTGCAAAATGCAGGCAACCACTCTTCATCATTAGGCTAATGATGAAGAGTGGTTGCCTGCATTTTGCAAAAATTAATAATATTTTGCCACGCAAATTATATATATATATATATATATATATATATATATATATATATATACATACCTATATATATATATATATATATATATATAGAGAGAGAGAGAGAGAGAGAGAGAGAGAGAGAGAGAGAGAGAGAGAGAACAGTATGCATAATGGAGTTATTCACTGTGTAACAAAATTGTATGGTCCTGTAGGCAAGTTGTTCTTGCCTACAGGGGGGGTCTCCTACTGATTTTGGGGGGTCCCCAGATGATTAACTTAATGTGCAACATTGTTTTCTCACTCAACAGTAAACAAACAGAGCAGAGGGTATATGCACATTTCTAAAGTGACAGTTTAAGGACTTTTTTATATTATACTCCTAAAATGACAAATTAAACACTGGCCAAATTGTCAAATATTGGAGGCAGAAATTGTGAAAATAGCTGATCTAGATTGACTCGTGGCCTGAACAGGTTGAGAACCACTGCTGTAGGCTACCATATTGAACTTATTGAAGTATAATGACACAGTTTTAAAGAATGCAGAAACCCATACAGTAGACCTACTGGACACCTGGTCAATGTATTATTTTCCTGTATAGTAAAGTCAATGACATCCCAACTCCCACAAAGTTTCCCAAGGGAGTTGGGTTTTACAAAATTCAGAGGTGATAGTAGACACCTTTATGAACACATTTGTATAGAAAGCTATTGGTAAGCACTAAGCATTTATTTTCCAAATTGGTCAAAGACTCGGCTAACTTCCCCTAACTAATGTCCTAGCATGCATGATGGTCCGAAGGCCTGATCACCACTGCTTTCAGCTTTAATTCAACCTCAGAATGGCTGTATCCATGGTTATACCCATATGTACTAGCCTAGGACAGGGCGTCGACATGATCACAGTTTAATGCCCCGCCTTAAACTCATATCAACTCATTTATGAACAGTCAGGTGTAATTGATACTTCCTTCTTCACCGGTCACTGGTGGTTTAAAAGCATTGCTTTTTGGTTGATTGATTGAATACTAGGCCTACAACTACAAAAAAAAAGCATGTGGCAGAGATTTATACAAAAGAATGACCCAAATACCCAATAAGCCCAGGATGACTTCCCCATTGAGGTCCTATGTATTCAATTCATCCAATTAGTTCCGTGTACACCCAGATTGTCGACTTTAGTAGCGATGTGTTGACGCCCACGGATTAATTTTTGCACAGTGAGTCATCGGAGTACAATAAACGATTCATGACAAGGGGTGTGAAAGTGCAAGAAAGTTATTATAGTGTTGATGATGAATTCCTTTGTTTCTTTCCGCAGCCGTGTTTTGCTTTTTGATAAGTGCTTTAGGAGTGACTGCAGGGGCTCATCGACTGTGGAGCCACAGGTCTTATAAGGCCTCACTGCCCCTAAGAATCTTCCTCGCTGTTGCTAACTCCATGGCCTTCCAGGTAACTGCACAGCGTTAAAGGGTTATTTCACTTTCAAACATGTTTGGGGTCTTTTTAACGTCTACTCAGGCTTTTGTGAACACCCCAGACAGCTTTTGAGTTGCTTGATTCAGTATTTACTTATTTGCTGTTAATTTTATCAGACACGCCCTCTGAATTCCTATACAAACCCATTGTAACTTCAAAATCCACTTTAACCATGATAGATTCTTCGAAAACACATGTTCTTGGTTTTGTAGTGTTTTTTTATAACGCTTTTAGTTTTTCTTTAGTTTTTGTAAATTATATAAAATGAATGAAAAAAGTAATTGAAAAACATGGCCCCTCACGCATTAGAAGGACAATATCAGTCACCAGAACCAAGGACAGGTGTTTTCGATGGATCTATCATGGTTGAAATGGATTATGAAGTCAAATATCCAATATAATCCTGAATCAAGCCAACTTTCTGGGTTGCTCATAAAAGCCTGAGTAGACGTTTAAATAATCCCAAACATGTTAAAAGTGAAATATCCCTTTAAGGTCACAGACAGTCATACACACACGCACAGACATAGTTGGGAGTAATATCATAATGGCAGTTATCATAACAGTGTAAGTACCATCTTGACTACACAGCGTGTGTAATCTTTGTCTTTGCTTCAACCCACAGAATGATATCTTTGAATGGGCTCGAGACCACAGGGTTCACCACAAATATTCAGAGACCGATGCTGACCCTCACAACGCCACGCGAGGCTTCTTTTATGCCCACATTGGCTGGTTGCTGGTGCGCAAACACCCTGACGTCATTGAAAAGGGTCGCAAGTTGGAGCTCAGTGACCTAAAGGCGGACAAAGTTGTGATGTTTCAAAGGAAGTAAGTACATTTAAATCAGCCAAAGTGGAAGTATCTGTCTAAATGTTTTTTTTGTTGTATTCCTTCCTTTTCTTTTTGTGGCGTTGTTGATTTAAACTGTTTTGTATTAGAAAATGTTAAAGAGGCGGTGCCATAGTTTTGTACTTTTTCTGGTTTTCATGTGTCTAGGAGGTTGACAGTACTTCATTAGACCCCCTAGTGTGGTTGTTATGAGCAATTATGTATTCTTTTTGTATTTTGGGTTTCTTCTGACACCTCATGGGTCAAAAGTGCCGATGCAAAAACACAGATAAAATGACATAGGCCTATATCATCACATCCCCCTTTTACCATTCACCCAACACTGTGGGAGCTGGGTCACCACCCACCATGACAACCAGGCATACTTAATGAACTGGTGGGTGTGGCCACATAAAAACCTAATTTTAACTCTTTCTGTAGCCTGATTTCAGTCTGACATTGTCCCATTGACAAGAGATTTCAAAGGGGAGGGGATTTGAAATTTGAAATTCCCAATCACAAGAGATAAGGGCACACAGTACACACAGTAGGGCAGTAGCTTCAATATTTACAAGCCGTTCTGGGGGCTTGGTTCTGACTGAGGGAATAAAAAAAAACTAAACAAATTCCACTTAAGAATAATGGTAAAGTGGTTTAGTGCCTTCATGGGTTGTGCTCTCCCCTCTAGGTATTACAAGCCGTCTGTGTTGCTCCTGTGCTTTGGCGTGCCCATGATGGTGCCTTGGTACCTGTGGGGGGAGTCACTGTGGGTGGCATACTTCGTCCCAGCTCTGCTGAGGTACACCCTGGTCCTGAACGCCACCTGGCTGGTCAACAGCGCCGCTCACATGTGGGGGAACAGACCCTACGACCAAAAGATCAACCCCAGGGAGAACAAGTTTGTCGCGTTCAGCGCCATAGGTATGAACATTCAGCCTTATAAAATACAAACAAAAAAATAAAGTGTTGTATGTTGTACAGTAGGTAATGGAATGGACATAAGGTTTGTCATGCATATTCATTAGAATTTGATTGGGGAACAAGGGAACATAGGTGTTTTCTCTCAGAACACAGCCCATTAGCGCATGATGTGTGTCGACAGTGTGTGTTCAAGAAGACTTTGTCCCTCCTTATTTTATTATGTATGGTTTGGGTGGTAAAAACAAGCTATTTGATGTGGCCACTGAAAATCAAGTGTAAAAACAACAGTTCCTTGTGCTCGAATGAACAATAAACCTTCAGGACCACCTTAAATCGCAGTGTGTCCCATATATTAGCTGTATCCCATTAAGTCCGATTCTGAAAATGCCTTCTAAACCAGTAGTTCTCAAACCTTTTTGTAATTAAAACACTTTTTCAATAGCAGATGTACAAGCCTTTAGTGTGGCACAAAGCAGCCAATGCAAACATCTAAAATGACACAGCTGATTTCCCAGGTTTTAATGGGTACAAAACATAACCTTGGTTGCATTCATGAGCTCAATCAATTCTTTATTCTTTATTCCTTCATTTGCTCCGATAAGCACTAAACTTGCATGCACTGACTGCTTTTTACTGTCTCTTTAAGGTGAGGGATTTCACAACTACCACCACACGTTTCCCTTTGACTACGCGACGAGCGAGTTTGGCTGCAAGATCAACCTCACCACGCTCTTCATCGACACCATGTGCTACCTGGGCCTGGCCAGCGACCCCAAGAGGGTATCCCGCGAAGTAGTCCATGCCAGGTTACAGCGCACGGGAGACGGGAGCCACAGAAGCGCACATGGCTAAAGAAGTTACCTTCCGAGATGTGGGTCAGCTTCGAGACAAACACGCTAAAACGAGGAAACCAACTAGTAAAATAGTGTAAATATTGGAGGAGCTCTGTTTTCTTTTGTGTAGCTACTACATCCATGCCCTCAACACTCC
Organism: Nannobrachium achirus; assembly: GCF_963921795.1. NCBI lineage: Eukaryota > Metazoa > Chordata > Actinopteri > Myctophiformes > Myctophidae > Nannobrachium > Nannobrachium achirus. The sequence goes on from NC_137825.1 coordinate 22,113,250, forward strand.
ATTGACATCTGTACAATCTATTGTATCTTAAAGATAAATGTCACTGAGTCTTGAACTCATTTCTCATGTTTTTTGGTGGTGTGTAGCTGCGACAAAAGATGTTTTGCCCACGCTCCTAGCGTAGCCATCGCTCTTATAGTTAGGACAGCTGGTTTTGTTGCAGTGATACAAATCATTGCAGAGGCAATCAGTCAGAAATGTCTTTGGACTTTGTGTCTATAGGACTGAAATAGCATCATTTCAACAGTCAACCACACCCTCAAACCATTTGTGGCAGTTTTCATGTAGTGTGTTTGCTGGATCTAAGCAAATTAATATTATTCAGTCAATACTACTATATATTTACAATGAATAGAGCACTGAAATATAGAATACCAGTGTGTCATTCCATTGGGTATGATGCTTATTTGGATACTATGGCCTTTGTTATTACTGTTTACAGCTAACGTTTTACAGCTATTTCAATTAACCCTACTTTAAGCAACTTGCCCTCAGTTTAGTTTTCTTCAATGAGAGAAAAAGACAAAAAAGGGCAATAACAGTATGAATTACTTACTGCCCTGTTGAATTATTATTATTTACTTGAAAATAACTCAAATTGAGGGAACCCAGACCTTAATGCATTTTACAGCTCATGATACTGATCTACTTAATACACTTTACAAGAAAACGAGTGAAGAGCATGTTTCCAAATGAGCTTTTATAATTACAAAGAAAAAAAAAGCTTTTATTACTTCCTTTATAAATTCTCATCCATAGAGTAATAAAACAAAACAAAACAAAAAATATTCTAAACCACATGAACCCTAACGTTCCCTATTCTGGGGGTGAACATAAGATCAGATCTACAAGCTCATAATGGGTCCCAGTGTGACACGTTGAGAGCTTGTAGACCTGCTATTTTTGCCGAAGAGATTTGGTGTAGGTGGGAAAGGAGCAACTCTTAGTATCAACTAAGCATAAAGTGTTTTAAGTGGTTAAATATAGACATTAGCCATTGACTACATAGAATACAGTACACATAACCTCATGTTGGTATAACTTATTGACTCTCATGGGATTATTCAGTAGCATTATCTCAGGACAGTCTTAGGGACCCATTTTCACAAACTAAATTGAAACTGCCATTCATTGTTAACTTTTAAATGTTGAATATCTCTCAAAACAAGACCTTTTGCAATTAACCTATCTTTGTTATTTCTAAACAAACATGCCATTGTACCCAGAAATGTGCCAAGTGACTTTTTTGTTTTGGATCGCCATGCATAGAGGCCATCTATTGCACATTATGTAGCTCGATGTTGCTTTTCTGCTCGACATTTTAAATATGGTAGTATCAGTCGCTTTTTGCTGTTCTTGAGATCTGTCCTCCCTGTCCTCTTGTTCCTGAAAGACAGCACGGGGAGACGGCCAGAGCAAACAGCAGAATCTTGGGGGTAGGGTTGGGATCCTTTAAGATTTTAATTTCCCTTTAACGATTCCTATGTATTCCTATATATATATACCTCACTGGCTCTTAAAGTGAGGTACAGAGACCCTCTGGGTTACTCGAGGGGGTTCCAAATGGACCCGTAAGGGTCTGTAACTCTGAGAGTGTACAAATGGAACCGAATGAACTCTCACGGGTCCATTTGGTTCCATTTGTACTCTCAGGAGTTATGGTGGTCCTTGAAATTAAAACGTTTTGAGAACCACTAGTAGTGTAAATGTATAGCAGACGTGAAGTGCACATACCATGCTCTTGACAAGTGGGATAAAACCGGTTCTGGAAACGGTAGCAACCGTTCATGCAACAGTTCTGGGTGTTACAAAAACATGCCTTGCATGGTCGTGGGTGTTGTGGTATACTGCTTTTTTTCTCCTCCTGTCATTCTAATGGCAAAACTGCTGCACTGCGTCTATCTTTGTAACGTACTGTGAAGTAGCATAGCTTTTTGATAATCAGAACTGTTGCTGTACTGTTTTTGTGAGAAATGGTATAGTTTCCCTTTGGTGTTCTACAGAGTTGATTGTCACAAAAAATAATTTGAGGAGCGTTGCTTTTTATCCTGGCTTCCTGCTGGTATATGCACATTTATGTATTTATTTATTGATGTCCTCTGGCTCTCCAGAGCAATTTGTTTGGTACAGTAGGTTTTAAAAGTTTCAGATTTGGTGGACTGTCTACAAAAATTGCATTTGAACACAGCGTCTATTTATTTTGGCCAAAAGATCAGGACCCTACCTAATGCCTTATTATGACTTCCTGATCCATTCCTGGTCTTGAGTCACATCCTATTCCAAAATACAAGGTACAATTACCATTCAGCTGATCTGACTTAAGTTCAGGTTTTACAACCGTGTGCACTGCGTGGAATAATTTGTGCCGTTTTATACATGCATGAGTATTTTAAGACAGACCACCAGTGGTTCTCAACATGGGGTCCGGGGATCCTCAGAGTTCCCTGAGGGGGCGTTCCAAATGGACCCTTACAGGGTCTGTAACTCTCAAGAGTTGCGGGGGTCCTTGAAATAAAAAAGTCTTGAGAACCACTGTGATCGACCAAAGAGGTGAACTGCGGGATTGGCCACATTAAAATGAATGCAAATGGAAACTATACTGGTCTATCCTGTTTTAATGGAAAAAGGGGAGAAGAAAAAGAAAAGCAAGTGCAATGTTTAATCAATTATTTATCCAGATCAATTTAAAACTTGTGAAAAGTGACCCTGATGGATGTGCCAACTAGTTTTAAGACATCTCAATATGAAACTAGGAATGTTGGAGCATTTTAGAACCCACCAAGCATAGAAGTTTATACCACGAGCAATGCAAAGAACGTCTGGTGTTCAGAGCTTCAAAAGTTATTTATTCTTCTTCGTTGTTAGGGGAACAAATGGTTGTTAAGTCTTCTGAATGATGTAAAATATGAAATATATTCTGAAATACAATTCAGAGGTATTTTCAATAAACTTGTAATTGCATTGATTGCTGCTGTTTATTTATTTATTTTGTGTGCATTAACTTTTCCTCTGCAAATGACTTTCCTTTCTATCCCATCACTGTCAAATCTGGCAAAATAGCACTTTTTTTTGTTTCTTCCTCTCCCTCACTGGCAATTTGTCAAATATTATATTTTATTTCCATTCATGATATAACAATAAGAAATTCATGTTGTGACTACTACACTACAGTCAATGTGAAATTATTAATTAAAGGTGCTTAATTTTAAGTGACTATATAATGGACTATATAATGTAACTTTTTGCATCATTTTTTTTTTCCGATACCAAATGGTATGTTTTGCTGCACATTTTTGCAGTTAATTCAGTGGACTTTTTCCTGTAACCCCCAAAAGTCCATATATGAGCGATTGGGCATGTACTGCTGTGATTAGCTTATATTGATGAGGCCAAGCCTTTTTTTCCAGGGATAGACAGATAGAGCTCTCCATATTATAACAGTTGGATCACTGGTGCAGCATAACTGTCTACATACAGTCCCCTAAAGAATCTGTGGTTCTCAGCCTGTTTTCAGGCTGTGACCCCCCCAAATAATCATGATATTTGAACTGGGGACTCTGACAAGTGCTTGGAATTGAGTTGATTGATTGATTGATTGATTGATTGATTGAAACAGCATTGAGGTTCAGCCTCATTTGCAATGCTGACGAGATTACACACACAAAGATCAACAATTAAGACATAGGCCTACAGATATATAAAAAAATAAACATTTGCGTTGAGGCATTACATTTGACTGTTCCACAGATAAATATTGTGAAATTTGCAGATCTAACACCTTGTTGTGAGCTTGTAGATCTGCTATTTTCAAAAAGAATTATATTATTTGCCAATTTTGGCTAATTTGACCATTAGGCCTACTTTTGATGCAGTAGGCCTAATGGTCTTTTTTTTTTCTTCTTTTTTTTAGGTAGGGCCTATTAAAAAGTTCCTAGAAGTCCAATAGGCCTATAAAGTTAAATTCACTCATGCATGGGGACCCGGCCTAACCCACAGGTTGAGAACCACTGACTGTCCTAAATGGTAGCTAGCCAGATTTAAAACACAGTTGACTCCTCGCTCGTATGATGCGAGGTGAGGGGAAGTTAGTTACATCATCACCTCACCCCAGCCATGAGGGTTACTACAGGACAAGAAGTTCACGCCATGCATCACCTGCTACGACTGCTTACAGCGTCTGATTCAACTCGGCCAATCAGCGACGGGCGTTAACTGACGATCCCCCGAGGCCAATCCAAATGTTCAGGTCACACAATTACAGGCAGGGAGCAAGTCTGGACAGATCGACCATATCTGAACCACAGAGTTAAAATTAAGTCTGAGCATAAACTTTCCCCGTGTATGATGAGTGATAGCTTCGAGGTCTATTGCCGCCACCTACTGTACATACACAGATGCTGCAGCCATGGTTGTAGTAGAATTAGGCCAACGTTTTTCAACCTTTTTTGGGACAGTGCCCCTATTCAATATCCAGGTCCCTTTCCCTTTTTCCATACATATTCTACGAACCTACAGTGTGGGTTCGCATGGAACACCATGTATGGGCACAAAGATCTGCCCTTTGGCTGTTCTTCATTGGCTAAGGGCCCTGCCTTTGTACTGTCGGTCATTGAGGAGATAATCTTGGTCCATAAAGTTTTGGTATAACATACTGATATAACACATATTGGTCTCGAGCCCAAGTGTTGTTGTTATTTAGTCTATATCAGGTTGCACTTGTTGATGGTGATGCCACCAAGAACACTGCTCCTCATTAGCTAAGGGCCCTGTCCTTGGACTGTCGGTCATTTTTCTGAGGAGAATAAACTTGACCTATAAAGATTTGGTATAACATACTGGTCCCGCCTTTCAGCGAGCCCACAATAATAGACAGACAATGTCAGAATCTCCTGCAAATTGCAGGAGACTTTATATATTTATTATAATAATATAAATGGTTTAAGACAGATTTCAGTTCCCAGTGGATTCCACAAGGCTACTAAACTGCCCCACAAGGCCAGTCCACAAGGCACAAGCCGTTATCAAAGGACTGTGTCATTTCTTGTTCAGATATATATTCAATATATTTAAAAAGCATAAACAATTTTGAAGCATGCATACAAGGTTTGGCTCTGATTTCCAGTGGTCTGCGAGACTGTCAGACACACAGATACAAGTACACACAGAGACCCTCTCGTAGACGGTTAGTCTCTTGCAGAGCCACGCCATAAAAAAGATGGAAGGATCCAGTTCCCCACGAATACAAGAACGCTCGCCACAAAACACGGTCGCCTCGAGTCAAATTTGGAATGGTCGCCACCAGGTTTCCCTAAACGTAACCTCTGTAAAACTACAGTATGCCTAAACCTAACTTTAATCCTAAACGCAACCTCAGTAAAAGTATGCCTAAACCTAACCTTATTCTTAAACACAACCCCAGTAAAGCTATGTCTAAACATAAACGTATTCCTAAATGTAACCTCACAAAACTATGCCCAACCCTGAACTTATTCCTAACCTTAACCACAGTAAAAGGAAAACAATACAAGAACTGATGGGGGCGAGCGGTCAGCGAAACGAATGGGGCGACTGTTCCGGTTACCTTACCCACAGCTGGCCCTGGTCTGAACCTGGAAACAAGGCCCTTAGAGTATTATATCAATGATCTGGGGGCCTCGTTTTCCTGTCTCTGTACACTCTACCGTCTACTCTACTCTACCGTCTTCTAATAAAAAGAAAGAAAAAAATATGGTCCTGCTAAGTCCACCCCAAACCTTTGCAGTATCAACAGTACGAGTCAGGACATACAGTATGATAAGTATTCTCAATGCCTCACCCAGCTCAGGCCTGTAGCTTGTACGTGAAAGCGTACCAAAGTTCTTTGGAGGAAAAATAAATTCAATTTGAATAAAGATATGATAATAAAGAATAGTGACAATAACTGGCCTCTCCCAATTAAGAGATCAATCCCACTAGTAAATAAATGAAAACTGAAAAGAATTAAACCGGGTTATATGATTGATCATGCTTTGCTGTACTATTACCCTGTCCTCATTTAGTCTCTCCAGTTTCTTCAGAAATTAGGTTCTGCAAAGTGTTTTGCTTTAAGATCCTGTCCTTATTGTGTCCAATCAATAATCACCAAAGTCCTCAGTCAATTCTGGGCCCGGCTCCCAATTCATGAGGTTCTGCAGGTCCTCATGGAGGCTCTCTTGCATCTGCATCTTTTCCTTGAGGGCATTTAACTCTTCCTTGAGGATGATCAACTCCTGTTTGAGGGCAGCGTTCTCTTTGCGGAGGGCTTCCAACTCTGCCTCCATATTCACCCCTGATGGCTTTAATGGTTTGCTCCCAGTATATAGGTAGAATACCAATACAGACTTCTATATTTATACTCATGTGAGTTAGTCCATTTATGGACCTTTGTGGTTACTGGACATTGTTATATAGAGGCCTATAACGTAAGCACAGACGTAACCCAAACCGCTGCCCAAATGTGGACTTCCAGACAGCCTATGATGGCGGTGTGGTGGGAAGGAGTTTCTGCACTTAGCCTTCAGCACATTATGCCTTTCGTTATTATCAGTTTGTACAAATAATTCTTTAACAAAACATGCCCATGGCAATGACTGAAATAGCAACATCGGTATTAAGACATGTACAAGTGGAACCCAACTTGAACACTCTCTGAGTAACAGGCCCGTAAGGCTCCATGCGGGGCCCCGGACCTGAGGTTGAGAAACAGTGGTATTGGACATTGCTGGTGACGTCATGCTATATCCCTAATGATCTTTATAACGGCTGACTAACCTCTAATGCAACACAAAAAGTTAAATAGCAATACCGCAAAGTCCATGTGTCATCCCCACAGACATACGCACAAAAGCATTCCTTTTGTGTTCCTTTCTATATAACCCAGGTATGTCCTTACCTAAAAAGGAGTCAATCATTGACTGGATAACATCGGCACCGACACCAAGGAGGCCTATGAAATGTGATAAGGATTTTGTGAAGTCAAATATCATTGAGAATATCAGATCAGTGCCGAGGAAGCTACCGCCGCCTGTCTATGTAGACACAAGGAGGGGGGACAGACACCTCCTTAAGACCTCAGGTCTTCTCCCCATATACAGCAGGAAGAAGGACTTTGGAGAGACCCCCGAGTACCTGAAGCAACGCAAGGAAAGCTGGAGAGCTCAGCAGGAACATGACAGCTATGAACACACGAATCCGGAAGCTATGAAACAGCGGGACGCGAGGAGGGGAGGACGGCATCTCCCCGAGCCCTCAGGACCCAAGTACATCAACAAAAGGGACTATGGAGAGACCCCTGAATACCTGGTGCAGCGCAATGACGACTGGAGAGATCAGAAGGATTATGACAACTATGTACAAGGCGTGTTGAATCGGGAAGCCATGAGGAGCATGTCTGAGGTGGAGGGACGAACCATCATTGAGAGCCTGAAGAAGAGCTTTGACGAGCGGCTTCAACAGTACCAGAGCCTCCCGTTTCACATTGACACACCGGGGAAAAAACGCCGCAAGGACTGCCTGGAGTCTGGGATGAAACAACTGGAGAACCTCATTAATCTCTTGGAGTCTAAGCCTGTCTACATATCCAACCCCCTTGTCATGAAACCCGCTCACACACCCAACATTACAAAAGAGTGCAGAGAGACTACCAAGTACCTACAGCAGTGCCAGGAAGAGATCGACCAACATCAGAAGAGGTATGACGATTATGTTAAGGAACAGATAGAGAAGGAAGACATGGAACTGCTGCCTGACGCGCAGAAACAGCTCATCATTCACTCCCTGAAGAACAACTTTGAAACACTGCACGATCAGTGCAAGGGCCTCTCGGGCCCGGATGTCAATTATAACAGTGAAACGTTGCATGGTCAGTGCAAGGGCTTCTCCGGTGTCAAATGTAACGTGCCAAAGACGGTCCCCAAGGAGCACCTGGAGTCCGTAATGAAACAAACGGAGAACGTCATTAACGTCCTTACGAGAAAGAACGTCTACATAGCTAATAGTAGTCTAGTAGGCCTACCCTCATGACATGATTAAGACTAGGTCTTCCAGAAGTGTACCATTTTATATAATGCTGTGGTTCTTCGCGCAGCTGACTCAGCCTATCAGACACTGGGTAGCTTTGCTCAGGGGCAGGTATCGCTGCTCACCCCACGGAGGTTAGGGTTAGGATTGGTTGTCCAAAAGATGACTTGTAGAAATACCGACGCGCTCCGTCTGGCTTTGTCTGTCTGTCCGAACTGTGATTCGTCAATTGGTGTCTGTTTGTACCTATGGCCAAGGTCACGCGGGGACCCTTAATGAAATGAACTCATAAATAGCACCGCTCACTTCACACTGGTTGTGATCTTTTTTGTTACTTGTGTTACTTAATTATTTTTTCTTGACCACAAGTGTTGTGATTTTGTGTGATAGCTAATTTATTTGAGGCACTACATTGTTTTTGTTGCTCAATGCTTCTTTTATTGCAGATTCCTCCTGGCAACAGCGTCTTTTCTGAACCTTTATTTGACAGAAACAGTGCAGATAGAGAGAGAGAGAGTAGCGGAGTGCCGTGAATCGAACTGGGGACTCGCTGTCAGGCATTAGAGCCCATTATAACCCTAGACAACCACCACCAAAACAGATCCATAGATGACGCCATATAAGCCACAACACTACTCACTGAAAATGAACTTGGATAGAAACCTCCTAAAATGGAGGAACATTCACCAAAACTAGCCATTCTACAAGCTCACAACACGTCACCTTGTGAGCTTGTAGATCTGCTATTTCTGTTGAAGAGACATGGTGTACTGAAAAAGATCACACTAAGTACAGTGCAACTCGGGTTACTGAACAAACCTCAATTCAAGTATATAAGTGGTTAAACTGAAGTGATATTGACAAATTCCAGATATTATCAAAGTAGTATTCTGAGGCACCTGGACTTGCGTCACTCACAGCACCCACTTTGAGAAACCCTGATCTAGACTGTGGCCACGAGCGATCAGTTTCACTGATAACACAGCGATAGGCCTGATGGCCAATAATGAGACAGCCTACAGGAGAGAGGTGAACAACCGGTCTCTCAGTCTCAACACCAGCACTGTGTGATACAAATAAAATTGCCCTGCCTTACAGGACACCCTTGCATAAAGCATATAAGGGCCATGAGAGGGGCCGCCTATGCCCGTAGTATAGCATATGTCCGATAAGCTTGAGGATTGGTGGATTGATGAGCTTCACATGACACTTTGACCAGACTATAAGTCATTGGTCAGGTTCCAAAACCCTTGAATTAACACAGTCATCATCACCATCAACAGCCAATGAGGGACCAGCATTCTTAGTTACGTCAATATAAATTACAACGCCCGCTCTGCTGGCGCACAAGTAGGCCATATACGGCCATACAAATCTATGTATGTCTGTGAGGGTCTGTGTTTAAGCCTGTAGTAACGGTAACGGGTGGGGTAAGGACTATAAATGGACTATAAAAACAGACAAGGACTTCTGTCTGGCTGTGTTTACATCATCCAATGGGAAACCCTTGAAAAATACAGAGTAACCTCTCCAAAAGACTATAAAAGAATGAGAAAATCGGGCTGTCTGTCGATACATCATGTCCAGCACGTCCACACCGACCAAACATAAGCCTTTCCAATGTAAACAGTGTGACAAGGGTTTCAGTCAGTTAGGTCACCTGAAGACACACCAGCGTACCCACAATGGAGAAAAACCCTTTGTGTGTAAACAGTGTGAGAAAGGTTTCAGTCAGTCAAGGTACCTGAAGAGGCACCAGCGTGTCCACACCACATAAGAGCTTCAATCAGTTACATATTCTGATGACAAACCATCTTCACCACATGTCACCCAATGAGTTGTCCACTAGATGGCGCTGACCACTCAGGTCACCCTTAAGCGGCACAACTCCAGCACATACAATGATACTGTATGTGCAATAAATTAACTGTTAACATTACCCAATCATCAAGGACTATGATACACAAAAGAAGAAGAATTATCCAATCAAGGACGATAATGCACAAAAGAAGAATTGAAAGTCTTAGTTCTTTTAAATTATATTTTATTGGAAAAGATACAGAAAATAATAAAAGCAACATGGATTGTATAAATATCTGTGCAACCAAAATGAGCACTGAGGCACTTCAATGCCTTCCGCTGCCAAATGCTTATACAGACATTCACCTGCTTGTGTCCTTCGACTTAAAGAATACTACTCACAAAACTTCAGTAGAGCACACTTACGTTTCCTCAAATTGTAACCACTCTCAACAATTCAACACACTTGAGTTGTTTATATTGTCCTATCTTCTAAACTAAAACAAGAAGAGTCAAATGGGTTCAGCAGAGAGGGGTACAGTATGCGAGGTGGACCGGGATAGTTTAACATTGGGAAGGCAGATACTTGTAGAAATGCGCAAGACTTGAGTGAGTCAGAATAACACAAAAAACTGCAGTTAACAATAGATGCATGCACACTTAAGAAGTGCACAGCTAACGGAGGGGGGGAAAAAAATCATACAAGCCACTCTGCAGCAGCTCCGTTCAGGGGTGTCGCACCAAATTCTGGGCCCTGGGCACAAGGATTCACTCACATTTTGTGCTTTAACTATTGAAAAATTGCAGATCTACAAGCTCACAGCGAGCAAAAGCTTGTAGATCTGCTATTTTTGAAAAATCGTGAAAATGTGTGCAAGTCTTTGAATATTTCAAATCCTTCTATAAGGTTCTTTGAAAAACCTATGTTTCTATGTCACTGGTGCTCAAACTCTTTCATGTGAAGGACCCCCAAAATGATATGTATATCTCAAAATATTTAGTTCCAGGGACCCCCCCCCCCCCCCCCAGGGACCACTCGCTTAAAAAATACATATATTCAAAGATTTGCACTCATTTTCACGACTTTTCAAAAATAACAGATCTACAAGCTCGCAGCCGCGCTGTGAGCTTGTATATCTGCTATTTTTCAATAGCTAAAGTATAAAATAATTAAGGCCTCTCTACCTTGGGCCCTAGTAACTCAGTCCCACTTTCCCCCCAACCCCCCTTGTGACGCCCCTGGCTCTGAAAGAATAAAATCTATTACCTTGATAATCATCATTGAATTACATTCCGTTGCAGTGCTTTGGCCCGAAAACCCCAATGGCACAGTTAAATAGACAAAAAACATTTAAGCCATACAGTATGTGTAAAACGTTAAGTTATTTAGTTTTTTTCCGTTGACGTGAATGTCCTGAATCTGCTGTGTGCGTTGACATAATTCATCTTCAGCAAAGCGATGTTGGAGAAGTCTCATCACAGATGACATAAAGTGCGGCCAGATGATGTATTCCCACGCTTGTTTTTTTTTCTCTCCCAACCTTGCTTTGGAGATAACCACTAGCCCCACACAAGTTTGGCAGTAGCATTACTATATTTTTGAAAAACAAAAGCTGGGGGAAATCAACTACAGCTAAAGTGAGAGGACCGTCATATATATGTAATATATTGTATACAGTGTATCGCGTGGCCACCTGCGCAACCAAAGCCTTGGTTCCAGTCACTTTTATTTTTTACACCAATATTCCCCAATCTCACAATTACACAGGATCACAACTTCCACACCACATTCACCTCATTGTGCACTAACTACCACAGTAACATTCACAACTCTCTCAGAAACACCAAACTCACCACGCAAGCTTGCAGATTCCTTAGAAAAAGGAGTAGGTTACATAAAGAATACCACAATCTTTTTATATTAATGGTAATTATTATCAAAGCACATGTCATCATTATTAGCTCAAAAAGAAATAAATAATCTATATAACAACAATAGGATCAATAACACTGAAGTTTGGTTGTGTTTGTCCTGCGAGTGTTGCTCGCCGAAAACGGCAGAGCTATAAGCTCACACATGAGTCGCGATGTGAAGCGCTGTGAGCTTGTAGATCGGCCGTTTTCCCGGCTAGCATCGTGGTTGTGCGACAAAGTATAAACGGTGCTTTTAGACCAGTGGTTCTCAAAGTGGGGTCCGGCAGCGGACCCCCAGGAGGAGTCACAATAATTTTAACCACTTTAAACACATTTTATACTTTGGCTGTTCAAAAATTGCAGATGTACAAGCCCATAGCGCGGCACAAAGTGAGCTTGTAGATCTGCATCTTATTTTAAATTGTGCAAATATTTGAATATATATATATATATATATATATATATATATATTTAAAGCAACATTTTAAACTCAAATCTTTGCTTCTTCTGGGAGGTCCCTGGCACAAAGCCTTTTCAAATGGGGGGGTGGGGGTCCACGGCCAAATACTTATCAATTTGGAGGGGGGTCCTCGACACGATTCTTTTTTTTTTGAGAACCACTGCTTTCTTTTAGACACCCAGCTTGTTGGCGATGGTCATGACTACTTTGAGGATGGGCATGAAGGCGGAGATCTCGCTGAAGTTGCTGCTGCTGACCACCTGGGTGTGGATCTCCAGGCCGCGCTGGTAGCTCTGGTTGGCCACACAGCGGCTGATCTCATGCAGCCCGCCCAGGATGTGCTGCGACAGCTAGCAGAGGAGCAGAGGAGAAGATATGACGTGGTATTCATATATTATAGGTGCACAAGCGTTTCTTGTTTTTTTTATCTTGTTTCCTTAGCGTGAGGCAGCTTGATGTAGAAGTACACCCCCTGGACATGACTCTAGTATGTCGCAGCGACTTACCCCCGACAGTCCCAACACAACCCTTAATGCTGAGTGTCAAGCAGGGAGGCACTGGCTTTGGTGTGACCCGACCTCCCGGTCTCAGGGCGGACACTAACCACAAGGCACTCAGCTGGTTAAGTATTGCAAAGCAATGTGTTTTGAGGTTGTTGATCTGCTACCTTTGCTATTTTTGAATTTGAAAATCTGAAAAGTAAGTGTTTTGGACATACAAGGTTTCCACCCGACAGAGCCTTGTCTGGACTCCCTTTATTCAATACAAAGTGATTGCTGGATAATACTCGAGTACTTGCGTTGCCAGACAAACAAAAACTACAGGATATCAAAACACGCTCACAGACACACATTAGACTTATCACTCCAAGAATGAACAGTGAACAAGGAAAGACTGCTTTCATCTTCTATGCCCCAGACAAATGGAACAAACTCCAGGATCAATTGGTTTTTATACTACTTAAGGATGCATATTTGATTTTTTTTTGAGCGGTGCTCCTGGAAGGAGCTAAGCTCCAACATCTGGCTTTGTCCGGGCTCTGGATCGTGGAATCTGGCGATTCTTGCCTACATCTTGGCACAAAGCACTCAAAGTTTGTTGTCCGGGTTCTGAAGCCGCGGCCTACATCTGGCCAACGTTTCGGCACAAAGTGCTCAAAGTTTTATTGCACACCCAGGATCACATTGGCCAAACTTCACGGGATGCTTAATGAAATGAACTCATAAATAGCACTGCTAACTTCACACTAGGTGTGATTTATTTGGTTATATTGCACTTTACTTTATTTCATATAGGCTCTTTTCTATATATGTTGTGATCATGTTGTAATCAGGGCATCCTTGAAGAGAGCTGGCTATCAATGTTCTTCCTAAAAGAAATAAAAGTCTGGGGGGAAATGGGGAATGTGAATTCAATGTAGTGTCTGAAACAGTGGAGAAAATCTATGCTCATAAAATTAAAGCCTACTGCTTTGAGTTACTTCTTTTTTTAATCTCTAAGTTGTTTCCACCCATTTTCAGCAAAGCAGGCTATTTGATTCTCACCAGTCTCTAGCGTTTAGAGTGGCTTGTGATTACAATAATCGAGAGTATCAGAGACAGAACAACAGAAAGCTTCTCCTTTACTGTCCAAATACAAAGGAGGGACTTGACTTGACTGAATTACTATTCAATATGTTGACCATTCCTTACCGAATTATCTCTCAGCTTGTCGTATAGGTATCCCAGACGCTTGGCTGCGTCATCAAGTTTCCTTTTTGTTTGCTGCAATGCAATGCGGAAAAAAACAAAACATCTTTTTAATAATCTCATATTAACTGCATGAAAACAAATAGTCTAAATTATTTTTTTAATGCAAAAGTAGCGGATTGACAAGCAGGAGACGTGGCACGAAGCGACCCCTTTTGAGCTTGTGGATCAGCTACTATTGTTTGACGCCGTAGTTATGATCAAGTAGGGTGTCAATAAGGATGGGACGATATGAACATTTCATATCACGATTATTGTGACAAAAGAAATCGCGATTTACGATATCATCGAGAAAATCTAAATTCATTATCCTGGGGCGGAACATTTGCCAAAAAATAGCAGATCTACAAGCTCACAACGCATCGTGAGCTTGTAGATCGGCTATTTTTTGGCAAAGACATTTGATAGGGAGTGAAAAAAAGACTGTATCAAGTATGTACTGTATATTTGTACTTTTTACCAATTATAGAGGGTTTAAGTGGTACCGGATATGCAGCTCGGCAAATAAACAGTGAATTGATCCCAGTGCAAAATGGAGGACGATATCACGATAAATCGAAATCTCCACGATACGATTATCATGAGTGTTTATTATCACGATAAACGATAATATTACGTATCGTCCGATCCCTAGGTGTTAATTAAAAAAGAAAACACAAAAGCTTAGATTATTAGGGATGGGAGGTTTCTGCCCGACAGCAACGAGACTCTGAACACCACCAGTGTGACAAAAAGAGACTTACTGGATCTGCTGCAGCTAGCTGGCAGCGCTGCACCAGGCTGTCGAAGGTGCTTCTGAGCACCATGTGTTCAGCAGGGATCTCCCGCTCCTCCACCCTCTCTGCTGGCAGCTGCTGTAGGAGCTGAGGGAACAAATTCAACCAACAAAATCACTAGAGAGACATTTTCTTCCTTCCCGATACCCATAACTAGGGATGGAGCCCTAAACAAGGGTAGCTCGATAACCTGATAACAGATGTATTGAGTACCCGGTATCAATAAGCTTTGGGCTTATCAAGCTTGTTATCGAGCATAGCGGCCCATGCCGTCATGTTTAAACAATCAAGACAAGAGGCGATCAAGAAATTATTACAGTACTATTCATAATATAAAGCCATTAAACACTTATTACACACTAATGAATGATTGTTTTAATGATATTTAATGATATTTGTTACTTTTGTCAATTATCATCTTCATAGATAATGGTCAGCAACAAACTCCCAGTTGCAAAAACTGGCTAATAAAAAAAGATATCAGTTAATATGTTCTCAATTTGTCGTCTCATTTCCACAAAATATTCGAAAACGCTCAATTGTGGGCTCGATAAAAGCCCGGATCAATTACCAGGATCGATAAGGTGCTCATTATAAAAAAAAAATAACGAGCTCCATCCCTACCCATAACCACTACCCGATACACAGAACTTGCGCATTGGTCAATATAGAGTACAGATCCGATACCAGTGTGTAATTCTAAAAGAATCTAGGAGGAATAGAATCAAAATTACAATGATTATTGTTTAAGCGCAGCTACAAGTTATTAGTAAAAAATATTAGTAAAATAATAAAGTACAAGTATAAAACAGTCGTGCAACATCAACTAAAGCATTCAAAATACAAAATAATTGATGACTGTAAATTACATATCATCATGTGATAAATGACATGGTATTGGAATGACAGACTGATACAGATCCATACCAGCTGATCAATACCAGAATTTTAAGCCGGATGTGTACCAGCTTTTCTGACACTGGAATTGGTATGGTATGACCCTGGGGTATCGGGTGGAAACCTCAAATGTCCAAAACTATTACTTTTCAGGATTAAAATTGTAGATCAATCAAGTAGGGCTTTAATTTACGAAAAAACCCAACAGCGATGACATTACAGTATAGCAACAGATGCAAAAAAAGAAATTACAGACGCTAATTGCCACCGACCTGTACACTGGGCTCCTGAGGGGCCCCTGGAGGAACCTGGGGGTGCTCATGTGGCTGGGGGGCCTCAACTGGGAAGCCCATCACAGGGGCAGTGATGGGCGCAGGGGGAGTGTAGTTATCAGGGACCTGCACATAGAAGACAGCCCACCCAGCAGGAGCAGGGTTAAGAAAACATGCTAGCGGTCAACATGCTCAGATAATGAGCTGTGTGCACATGACACTAAAGCTGGCAGCATACTTCAAAACAAGTCACTTTTCTTTTCGGTTCTCAGTTCTGTGGACAAAATGTTTTATATTCAATGCGGCTCTGCTTTGACTGCTGAACGTTAGATACATAGCGTGCGCCTTGGATAAAGGCGTTAAATAAATACACCGTTTACCATTTGTAGGTTTTGATAACAAAACATACATTGATGTCTTCTGCAGTGATGTTCGGCTGGTTGGAAATCTTGTATGGCTCAAAACAAGCTGCAGCAATGCAGTGCCAAATGTTCCTTTTCTCCACATTTGTCTTCATTTTGTTCTATGACTTCGACAAACTTTATTTCGGTAAGAAGTATGCTGCAGCATTGACCTTGTTCATAGCATCTCATAAAACCTTTTCTCTTTTTTTTTTTAAGAAATTGAACACCAATATCGCAACTCTTATCTCAGTTACTCATTTATATTCATTTTTATTTTCATTATATCTACACCAAAACACTCTCAGATTATCCTGTTAATATGAATACTATTAAAGGGGTTACTGATATCAAGACCTAATAATCAGTAGGCAACATGCTGCAAAAACGTCACACTTGTTAATGCAAAGTCCATGCGAAGTTCACCGGGTTATCATCAACAGTGCACAGGTTATGCACTTATGAACACATTCTATTTATTACACCACACTTACTACCACTGTCCTGGGTTCTCCATTCCCCCTTTGTCAAGATAGGAGAACCTAGAGCTGGCCAATATGAATTCAAAGTGTTATCGTGATATTTGGCAGGAGACACACAAATGTACGATGGAGCATACATTAAGCATCAGTGTTCTGCAGAGTGAGGTGCAGACTATTCTACGGCAATAAGAGCAAAGGTTGTGGGTTCGAATCCACTGCTGTGCATAATGGCTTTGACGAGCGTCTGTACGAAATATGATTGGCCCATGTTTGGGGGAGGGAAGCCAGGCGGGGAGGGGGATATTTGTCTTTGCACGTAACATAATCCTACGGGTTGGGGCGACACCTGTCAGCAGGGAGTGTTGGGGGCGGGAGGAGTAGAACGAAGGCTCTAGACTAGTGAGGGGGCTCCTCACTGGCAGGTGAATTAGTTGGCATAACGACTAAATTGGGGTTGACGAAAAAAAGGAAGCACAAAATGTACCTTCTTCCCTTTCCTGGGTCCACCTCGTAGCACTGCTGGAGGATCATTCCATCCGTCTAGGGCTCCTGTAACACAGTGGATACAGTATTAGATCATCTGGGCATTTATTCCCCTCCAATCAAATACCCCCAAGCAGCCAAAGATGAGCCTTTATCAAACGAGTAACCAAGATTAGTCTATACGGCAAAAGCATTTCAAGGAGGGAAAAGGTTTATGTGGTACAATTTCTGCCTGTTAATCGAGTACCACCGCAACATAAAACAACAACAAAACCAAAAAGATTACGGCAAATGGCCAAGCGCAAATTGCCTGTGGTACAACATGATTATATCATGGCTATGGATGTTAAATATTTTATATATAATAATAAAAAAAGAAAAAAGTTTATTTTCATTAGTTGGGTTATTAGCTAAACGTAACGTATATATGTATAGACTGTATCTGTATGTCACCACCAGCACCAGAGGGTGTGTGGAAAATGCTAAACCAAATTAGGCTGAAACATGGGCTCAGCTATGCACAAGAGGTTGCTTTAGTTTATATCTATTCTTAAGTCATTACATTAACCTCAAGCAAGTAGCTGCAAAAGCAAACACTATCAATTACACGCTTATGTCATATATCCACCCTAAATGGCTATCCACACCGAGTATAAATATATATACACAATAACTATAAAAAATAGTTAAACAAAATTCAGAGTGATTTGGTAAACGATCACGTTCAACAGAACGTAATGGGTACATCAGAGTGGATGCTCATATCATTATCGTTATAGCTATGGCGTTATAGTTAACGTTCTTGGTGTGGACGGCCCTTAACCCTGTCACCTTGATCGTCACAGTGGGAACTCAGCCAAGGAAAGTGTCCTGAAAGTCAAAATGAATAATAGGACATCTCAACAGGAGGGATTATCCATTGACAACATGTTCCGTCCATAACATGGTTAAGGTTACACAGAGCTTTGCTCAGTGCAACTTATGTGGCAAATGGAATGAAGGTTGGGGGTTCCTAGTTTGTACAGTTTGTAGCACTTCATCATATTTCTCTGTCAAGTGCCATTTGTTGACTACTAGTGTTCATGTTCATGCCGTTTCCTCGGATCCAGCACTTTGTTGCGAAGGAACGCATATTTTTAGTTTTTCCTACATTAAAAGAAATTCCATAACTTCCACAAATGTATAACTTTTAAGCGGAAATGGGGAATTTTCTCTTTTGGGTCAGGGGCTAAAAAGGTTTGGGAACCGATGTGCTAAACAGTAAACAGTGTGTGTGTGTGGTCCGCACTGGCTGTGGGCTCTGCGGTGCTGTGTGGTCTACCTGTGGGAGGTGGAAGGACAGCAGAAGCAGGGTAGGGATTGGCAGAAGGAGCTCCAGGCCCTCCCTGTGGGTATCCCGGGCCGAGGGACGGGTACGGACTAGCTGCCATGGCGGGCGGTGCGGGGCCCTGGCTGTGCGCTGGTGGCCCAGGGTACATGGGGACAGGGGCTCCGGGCTGGGAGCACGGAGGCATGATGGGGCCTGACGGCAAAGACGTGGAGGGTATGAAGCCTATCGTCGGCGGCACCCCGGGGCTGGGCATGGGGGGCAGGCCCCCGGGGGCACATGAGTGAGACGGCAGCGGGGGTCCCGATAGGTTAGTGGCTGGCATAGAAGGACCTGGCGGAGGGAAGGCTGGGGGTCCGCCCAGCGGCTGGGGATGGAACGGCTGCTGAATGATGCCTGATGAGAGAGAGAGGACGAAACACAAGACGTCACCCTAACTCATGTCATGAGTGAACAGACATAGGCTACAACAGTTAATCAAACTCATTTAACTGATTATTAAAAAAATACAGATTTTAAAAATAGTCTAAAATAGCTGATCTACAAGTTCATAACGCGTTGCTTTGATGACATTAAAATAGGCTTCAAGTGGTTAATTCGACTAATCGGCGCAGTCACTTCAAGTCAATTCACCGTTTGTCAGCCTTCTGATTGGTCCCTGAGACTCCCTGACTGGCCAACCAGAAAAATACATTCACTTTTTGGGTGGAGTTCTGCAGTCGGAGAAAGTGGCAGCCGTCTTTCACCGGCTGTCCGCACTGCGGAGCTCGGCCAGGCCGCTCGCGACCATAGCGTTTGCGATCATTGTAATGAATAAGCTTCAACAGACTAGTTCACATGGACCTTATCAATGTAACTAAGAGTTACGATTGGGTACATATATTTTAAATGGGCAGAATTACGAAAAGCCAGCCTATTATGTGAGGAGAACTATAATCTGGCTGTCCTCTTCCTACCCAAGATGCAACGCGCTTTCTCTTTCTATTTCTATTCTCTCTCTGATCCAGAGGATTAAACTAATTAAAACATATATTTTCGGGGGGAAACTACTGTTTTGCTATGTAATTACTGTACCGTTTTCTTCCCTTTTTATTAATATCACGTAGATGTGTTTTTTGGGGTACTTTATATAGCTGTAATGAGGCTATGAAAAAATAAAAAAATCCCATTCACTGCCACTATAAAAGAATCTGCAATGGGTGATTCTGTCCCACTGGGATTAAACAAATTAAAACATATATTTTCGGGGAAACCCCCTGTTTTGCAATGTAACTACTGTACCTTTGTCTTCCCTTTTTATTAATATCACCTAGATGTTTTTCCTTTGGTACTTTATATAGCTGTAATGAGGCTATGAAAAAATAAAAAAATCCCATTCACTGCCACTATAAAAACAATCTGCCCAGGGTTAATGTCCCACCATAGTAACAGGGCAGAATGGGGCGGGATTTGCAAAAGCCTGAATTGGAACTTATTCGTACATTTTGAAAACATTGCTCACACAAAACAAAAGTGCTTCTCAATTATTCAATGAATGGAAAAAGTAATAATAGACAGAATAATCATGTATAGTAGCAGCATGGCAGACCTGGAGCAGTAGCGGGATGCTGGGGGTAGGGAGGCCGTAAGCCAAGGCGTGGTGCGCTAGGGGGGAGGACAGTGGAGGAAGGAGGAGGCAGGCCAGGCCCGCTGTTGGCAGGAGCAGCTTGTGGAGTGAAAACCGAGGGCATTGGAGGTTGCCCAACAGGAGCCATCTGGGCAGGAGGAGCAGGCTGGTACTGACCCTGTGGTGCAAGGGTCAAGGCTTAATCATTTCGAGTCTTTTAAAAGACATCCGTTTACAACAGTGGTTCTCAAAACCTTTTCATGTCAAGGACCCCCAAATCAATATGTATTTTGGCCGTGGACCCCCATCTGAAAATATCTTGTGCCAGGGATCCCCATACAAGATTTTGATGCAAAGATCTTTTAAAAATATTCAAAATCTTTCCATTTCTTTTGCAAATAGCGAATATAGGACTGATTTTGATGCTATATTAACACATTTTGCTGGGGACCCCCCAGACCCCACTTTGAGAACCAATTAATTAGAACAGTGCAATATTGTGTAGGTAGTTAACATTCATTTTAAATACTGGATTCCAAATTCTTTTTTCGTTTTCTTTTTTCACTGAGTCACTGAGAGTGTAATACCATGACTTGTGCTTTTTGTGGTGCAGGTGGCTGAGCAGCAGGAGTGGGCTGGGCCGGAGACAAGTCCACTTTG
Organism: Nannobrachium achirus; assembly: GCF_963921795.1. Taxonomy (NCBI): domain Eukaryota; kingdom Metazoa; phylum Chordata; class Actinopteri; order Myctophiformes; family Myctophidae; genus Nannobrachium; species Nannobrachium achirus. The sequence continues at coordinate 22,134,113 of NC_137825.1, forward strand.
TCGTAGGGGACGGGGGGCTGCTGTCCCACCGCTGCCCCTCCCTGAGCATGGAACAGCCTGTCTTTCAGCATCATAATCCCTGGCTGGAGACACAGAAATAACACATGCAGTATCAGTATGCACTAAATGCTAAATGACTAAATTGTAGTTATAATAATTGGGGGCACGATGGCGCACTCGGTAAGAGGTTTCTGCCCGAGAGCGACGATATGTGTACAGGAAGTACGTATGCTGTTGACTTGGACTTGTGGTTGGACATTTAATAACTGAGCTGCAGGCCAGGGTGTTCCACTCATGTTATACAATGTACAGCAGGTTACAGTTACACCTGCTCACACTCACGTGAACTGATTTATGCTTAGTTGCATGCCGGTGTTGCACTACTAGAATAGCAGATCTACGATCTTACAAGGCATTGTGCTCCATAAAAAGGAATGTCAAAACGAATTGTTTCTGTAAAGCAGCTTTGTTTGACAGAGTTTGGACATGACATTCTCTTCATTTTTCTTTCTCCAAAGAGTAAAGCAGGCATTGACACTAAGGCTTGCCAACCTGCCCCCGGCAGGTAAATAAAACCTGGGGGCAGGTGAAGTTTGCTCTCAGGTTGTCCGACCGGGCAAGTGCTCATTTGAGAGGACGACGCAACCGTCTATAAACACAAGAGATATTTGTCTAAACACCTGAACGTGCCCAGCATGCTCTGTCTTCTGGTCTGCGGAATGTAAAATAAGAGCACTGTTTACCTATAATGTGCTGTTTTTACTGTTGCTACATTTAAAAATATAAACCATAGACATATTCAATCGTAGCTATGTAGGTATTTGGTTTTTGGATTTGTAAGTATTGAGGTACAGTATGACATTTTTATCGCACAGACCCAGAAAGCAAAGAAGCGGTAATTAAAATCGTACCTATCATTTTATAATGGACAATTTACTGTACTTTTCGGGCAAGTGGGCAATTGGGCATAACCTTTGGGCAAGTAGAACATGACCTGTACTTGCCCGACAGGCATGTGCCTCTGAGACCTTAGTGTCAACCCCTGGTAAAGTATATTGGGTTAGTTAGGAAGACATAGTTGCCATACTGGGAACAAGGCATCCTACAACATAGAAACAGTGCCACCCCATGGATTAAAGTGTAACTACAAGATTCATATTAGGGAATTTGGCGGGGAAATATACATTTTACTGTTCTGTCTCAGACAAAGCCGAAACGAATCCCAAATGTTGTAAAAGGTAATTGTAAAAGGTTTACTGATAAGGGATAAGAGCCCTTAGTAGTATTGTATTAGGAAAATAGGTTGATACATAATACTAGTATCATCTAGTTGATTACCCATGCCATCCCTAATATATGCACACACATTACAATCTGAAAAAAAGAGAAAAAGCGTTGGATCGTGACAGAGAATGTATGATCTGGGTTTTGAACAAGGTGTGTTGCTCTGGCCTCTCTTACCTGGTCTGAGTTCTCAGGCAAGTATGACATGGCAGTGGCCAGGCTCCCCTCTGCAGCCAGGATACCAGCATAACAGGTTAGTTTCTCTGCCAAGACGTTGCTCTGTACAGACACCTCAGTGTTGCGAAGGCGCTCGATCGATTTGCGCAGGACCATCACCTTCTCCACCAGATCCTGCCGAACACGAACACACAAACGTGTCAAATCATGCATCATTCTATGTCAGTGGTTCTCAACCTTTTCAAGCCGCGACCCCCCCAAAATAATCATATCTGAACTGGGGACTGCAGAAAATAATCATATACAGAAAATAATCATATTTGAACTGGGGACCCCCCCCCCACCCTGACATGCACTTGACATTGTAGTTGAGGCATTACATTTAGTTTGTTCCACAGATAACTATTGTGGAAAATAGCAGATCTACATGCTCAAAGCGTCTCGCTGTTGCAAACTTGTAGATTTTTTGCTTGTAGAATAATTTTGCCTCTTATATTATTTGACAATTTGGTCAATGTTTGACCAGTAGTTTATACCCTGGCTGGGGGTCCCGACCAACAAGGTTGAGAACCACTGCTCTATGTGAGAACTCGTTTCAAGGAGTTTACTAAAGTGTGAGAAAACACATCAGTGATTATTTGGAATAGAAGGCGACCCAAGGCTCAGCCCCCTATATATGAACATCTTGACTTTGGATGTTTACAACCCAAGGCCGTACAACAATACCTCCAGACCGAGGGGGCTGGAGCAGTCCTTCTGCAGAGCCCAGCATTCCACCAGCTTCTCCACGTTCCCAGAGCAGATGTAACAGAGACATGCCTGCAGGCATCGCTTCTCTGCTCCCTCACCCTCCAAACGCGCTCCCAGAGTGTCTACGGAGGGGCAGGCGGAGAGGATGAAAGGAGGACAAAAGACAGGGGGGAATTGGGGGGGTTGAGAAAGAGAATGAGGAGGTTGGGGACAGATGTAGACATGTAAAGAGAGGGCAGGTAATTACAAACCCCTCTGGAACTAGTTGGTGCAACTTCGCCTCGAGGCAAGACGAGACGAGTCGCGGTGTGATTCATGCGCTGTGCTTCTCCCGAACAACTTACCAACAGTGTTTCTTTTTTTACTTAAAGGAGCTATAGTCGACTTTTTCTTGAAAAACGGATGCTAAAATAAAAATAATGTTTCGAAAATATTTTATAAAAAAATAACCTTCATATATGTGTTTCTATTCAAAAATTACCACAAAAAGGGTAAAATAATGATAAAATAATAATTTTGGCCATTGTCAGACCGACACTTTGTTTACATTCTAGTCTATAAACTAGGATGTAAACAAAGTGTCGGCCCTACAATGAAAAAGTTGACTATAGCTCCTTTAAGTAAAGGTATCAATAACAAAATGCACTGTACTTAAAGTACCTAAAGTAGAAAGTACTCATCCAGAATGTCACTTTGTATGTATTGTTGTATGTATGTATTAATAGCCGCCTACAAGCTCACACAGCGTAACATCGCGACACATTGTGAGCTTGTAGATCGGCTATTCTCAAATGGCCGAAATGTATATTAGGGTTAATGTATGTTTTGTAATAATTTGTTTTGTAATAATAATTAAATCTACAGAGTAACCAGTAGCTTAAGTTTTAAAATAATTATAGTGGAGTAAAAGTACAATATTTTACTTCTACTCCACTATATCTCAGAGGCAAAGTACTGAAAACTGGAAATGCTCTAGTAAAGTAAAGGAAAAAGAAAGAAAGAAAATACCCTGACAAAATTGTACTAAAGTACAGTATCCTACACTTAGTTACTTTACACCACTGTCTGCATCTGAACTTACCACACAGGTACGCAAACTCTTCTGGGTGAGCGTAGGTCAGGAGAGCTGCGAGGGCCTCCTTCCAGTTGTCCAGCTCACAGCTCTGCACAATGTCTTTCCAGTTCTGCGTCACTACCGACGAGATGAGCTGCAGAAGCAGACAGAACAGAGTCAACGTACTGTACAATACCGATAAGAAGGCTGGACGTGCATGATCGATCTATAGCGTGGTTAGAGTAATTAAAAGGATCAGAAGCCAAGCAATACGTCAGTTTGGCTGAGATATTGGACATTTATTATTTGGATTTCTTTACAACATCAGAGTGCAGTCAAGTGTAATAATAATTTATCCTGTGTTTGCCTGTTTGAACATTGCACTTTACTAGAATCGTTCAGGGAGAGGGAACATGATACAAGTGTGAACTGCAGTAGCAGACTTGCTATGTCTGTAAAAAAGATAAGCCTCATCCAATATTCTCCACAGCTTTGGTTTAAATGTTCTCAAATATAGAAACTTTAATAAAATAGAGGTTTTTGGAAGATATTGCACTTTTTGACCTCCCATTTACCCCATTTAGGACTGAGGACGATTCTAGAACACCCTCTAAATCCTGACCTAAGTTTTCTGAAAATATATGTTGCTATATGCTGTACATGAACAAGAACCCCAAGATGGCTTCCCTTTCATGAAAGGCAAACAAAGGGGTTTCCTGTCCTAAATAGGTTAAGATACTGGTATCGGTAAGGGAACAACTCTACTACAGACGGCAGTGGCTCAGGGGTAGAGTTGCCGTCTGAAAACACGGAGGGTTCCCGAAGGGTTCCCAGTTCAATCCCAGGCTCCCCGGCCAGAGTTAGTGTTGAAGAGTCCTTGAGCAAGACTCTGAACCCCAAGTTGCTCCCGGTGAGCAGGTTGGTGCCTTGCATGCTTTCCTCCGCCATCAGAGTATGAAACTATGAATGTGTGTGTGTGAATGGGTGAATGTAATGCACAAGCTCTGTAAAGAGCCTTGGATAAAGGCGCTATATAAATGCACCATTTACCATTTACTAAAAACAACCATGTGTGAGGTCTCACCATGGAGATGCTGTTGCGCTGCTCGTCCAGGTATCTCTGCTGGGTCTTCTGCAGCAGCTCCTCTCCCCCGCTGATGGCCAGCAGGATGGCCTCGGCGTAGCGGCCGGCGTTCAGACACAGGTCCACGGCGCCCTCAAAGTTCCCCACCAGCAGAGCCTGGCTGATCAATCCATCGGTGTCTGCAACAAGGGAAGAAAAAAAAAAGCACATGAGCGTTCCGTAACACAAGCACTCGGGTGGTCCCTGCCCACCACCACGGAGGTTGTGGGTTCGAATCCACAGTGGTGCATACAGCTTTTTCGGGCGTCTATGCGAACACAATTGGCCCTTGTTCGGGCTGATAAATGTCACTGCACGTAATCCTATGGGTTGGTGTAGCATCTGCCAGCAAGGAGTGTTGGGGCGGGAGGAGTAGGACGAATCCCTACGTCCTCCCGGTGGGGGCTCCTCACTGGCAGGTGAGTCAGTAGCATACAGATATGTGTGTGAGGAGGAATTAATTGGCATAACTAACTAAATTGGGGAGAAAAAGGGGGTAAAAATGTATTGGCTGTACAAAAAACTAAAAGCAACAAGGAAGGAACACAGGTATGAATTGCAGATATCCAACAGCGAGATAAAACATGGAATACTTGAAACGTTTAAAGTTTTACCAGATGAGACAGGGATCTGAAAGTTGGGACTCCTCTCCTTGGGGATGTTACTGAAGAAGTCCAGCGGTGAGGTTGAGCCAGATGTCCTGATGTCACCTGCAGCGCTGGCCTCCTCGCCCCTCTGCAAGTACAATGAGTAAAAAATAAGATCTCACCACTGAAAGATTTTGTATGGGCAAGTCCTAAAGTGCGATTAGACTCATTGAGAGCAGAGCTTGTAGATTGGCAATTTTTGCTGTACAACATGCTTCCATAGAAGACATGCTGGGCTTCTATGGAATCCAAATGACTGAAATCAGTTGTGGCGACTGAGAACTTTAATCCATGGGTATACTACGCAAATACAACAGCAACTTGATTCGACAAAAACTAAATGATAGCCTCAAAAAGTTCAATGACTCTGAATGTTTCATTAAAAGATTGAAAATATATTCTATCTATAATATTTCTAAGAGTACAGGCTCTCAATTCCTTTTTTGATACAACAATTTAGACAATTTATATTATTTGTTTTTCAAGGACTCCTGACCTCTGTGGAAAGCTGCTGCATCTTTTCAGCCAAATCTTTAGCATCCACTCCATGTCCGTTAGGCTGCAAACTCTTCCCCAGACATTTAGAAATCTAGATGAAAAGAATCCAGTTAAGACTAAGTTGAGAGGTTGAAAGAGATAATTTAATTGTAATTTCAATTAGAGTATATAAACTTTATTTACCAGTAAAAATACATTATACGTAAATAAAAAAAGTAAAACAATTACATTATTACCTTTCTGTCCAAATCATCTTTGTTGAAACCCAAAAGTCTGAGGAATTTAACACGGGCTTCGTCTTCAAAGTTGACCTGTAAACGTTAAGAGGTTAATTTTACTTTTACAGTTTACAAAGACAAAATATATGTTCTAACCCAATTGATGGACAGAGAATTATATAATTAGCTTATAATAAGATATAAAGGAGGAAAATGATCAAATAAGATAAAACTAATCATGTGGGGGTGAGAGAACAATCAGCCAATTATGAAGTCCAACCTAATTCAACAAAACATAAAGAAAGCTGGAAAAATACACTACAAAACCATTTGACAAAACTGAAACAAAGACTGATAATGGGTAGGGATGGGATTATTTAAATTACACATCACAATTATTGTGAAAAAGATAATTGTGGTCCCCCCGGGCAACTAAGTATAATATAGGTGTTGAGTTGTTAACCATCTAAGATACCAGAGGGCACGTATATATAGATGTGGCGGAGAGAGTCGCAGCCCCAGCGCGAAGCCTCAAAAGTCTAGTATCTGCTCTCGTTCCATAGGGATATCCCTTTGGAGTGATGGTTAAGATATTGGACTTTCACGCGGGAGACCCGGGTTCTAAACCGGGTGGGGAGGTTCGGATCACCTCCGTTACATAGACTAGAAAAAAAGCCCCCTGTGGGGGCTTAAGGGGAACACACGCTGGACGCGGAGGCGGCGCGGAACGCCTCGTCTGCCGTGCCGATACGCCACTGTTCTATTTGACCAGCGTTGCCGCGCGTTGAACATGTTCTCCCATGCTTCTCCCCACCGGGGGAAATGGATGTGCTGTGTGGCAGCGCGCCGCATCCAGTTGGGGTTACCGCGCAGCACTTCACGTGCGTCGATACCGCGATGCGACGCTGCGCAGCTGCCCGCGTTCAGTGTGTGCTCCCCTTTATGTCCCTAGTGCCCAGTTGTCTAGGTGGCCACCTCTCCAAGTGCCCACATATCCCTATTGGCCAGTTAAAGGGAATGGTCTACAGCAAAACACGGCCCTGACTGCGTGGGGCCCCTGACAGCCACCTAGGGCCGGCCCTGCGCCACCTGCCCAGCCACAGGAAAAGTAGATGATCAGCGAGGCATTTTTGTATTATGTTTTTTACACAATAGAACAACGGACAGTCGGACGCAGAGTTAGCAGAAATGCGGACAGACTGGCTGGTACGTATTCTGATTAAGGTAGTGAGATAATATCCAAGATTTATCATTAACAAAAAGGTACACATGGACACTAATGGTAAAATATATATATATAGTTACTGTAATTTTCTACGCCACCTAAATAATAACACAACCTCCTCCAGTCCCATAAGCCAGTGGTTCTGAACCTGTGGGTCGAGACCCCCAAAGGGGTCCCCAAATTATTTTGGTGGGTCCCCAGATGATTAGCTAAATGTTAACTCACTCTTAACACTGTTTTCTCACTCAACAGTAAACAGACCAACCTACAGTATACTATACAGGGTATCTGCACATTTCTTAAGTGACAATTTAAAACTTTAAAGACCTTTTTAGTACCTCTGGTCAAACATTGGTCAAATTGTCAAATATTAGAGGCAGAAATTGTGAAAATAGCAGATCGCGAGGCGTTATGAGCATGTAGATCGGCTATTTTCACAATGGAATAGATCAAGTCAAATTAAATGTAATGCCAACTCCTACAATTCCACGTGCTCGTCAGGGTGGGGGGGGTCCCCAGTTAAAATATGATTATTTTGGGGGTCGCGACCTGAAAAGGTTGAGAACCACTGCCTTAAGCGGCCGTGGCCCCACCTCCCCACCCGGTCTGGGCTGTCTGAAAGTGAGTTAGTCTTTTTTAGCACCAATATAATAGGAGTCAGGACAAATCAAATGGCGAAAGTAGGCACGTTCTGAGACATGTCGACCCGTTGATTGTTGTTAATATTTGGGGTTTTTGATGTTGGAAATTACATAAATGCCTCGCTGGTATGTTTTTTGTGTATTCCACTATTCCTCATCCTACTCCTGCTCTCCATTGCAGAAAGCAACATAACGATTGAAGCTTGCACGTTAGAGCAGCGTCCCTCCGTCAACACAATGTTACATGCGTAGGCTATTTAGTTACACCATAGCATTTGCACGATCGCGAATGTGTCACTGTGCGTTCGGCGTGCGTGCTCTATGCATTATTATGATGCACGATCCAGTGGTTATGGAGTGAGGCAATGTTTTTTGTGAACATGGATCGGAGAGACAGAGAAAGAGACAGGTTTTCACTGCAGCGCACGCACGCACGCACGCACACACACACACACACAGGACGGAGGACGGTGTATCTTTCTCTGTCTGTATCCGATCCGAGGCATTAAAACGGTCCGGTCGCGCCCCCCGCCGCCGCCGAAAACCGAAAGGGAAAAAGTGTTTCTAAAAGCTGTTTATGTGTTTGCAGCGTGTGTATCTTGTGCAATAACAATACTATCCGTGTTGTGTCCAAAAATGCCATACGATTGTCTGCCTGCTACTGCTGCTACTGTGTCTTAGATATAGGACGTTCACGAACGAATCAAGTCTTGTGAACGGCTCTTTGAAATGAACGATGGGATCCGGTTCGTAGTAGGGAGCCGTTCCTTTTGTAAATGAACAGTGGTGGGAAAAGTACTCAAATTCTTTACTTAAGTAAAAAAAATATCAATACTGCAATCCATGTGGAAATACTCTGCCACAAGTAGAAACTTGGAATGTTAAGTAAAAGTACAAAAGTATTGGTATCAAAATGTACTTTAAGAATGTCCTGTTTCACAGGTTTTCCAAAGAATAAAATGTAAAAAAAAAGAAAAAAAAAATCATTTGTGAGCTTGTAGATCGGCTATTTTCAAATAGCAGGTATGTAGGCTACATATGTATGTCAGAAATACATTTATATAGGGTTGAAGTTATTTGTAATCATAATCAAAATCTACATAGTAACTCAAATGAGCCAGTCTTTTGAACGGCTCTTTGAAAGGAACGGATCCCAGAGATCCGGCTCACTTCAGAGAGCCATAAATCCCATCTCTACTGCGTGCACTGCAGTCACACATGCGCAGTAGGGTGGGAGGGGGGTCCTAGCGAGAGGTGGCTAAAATATATGCCTGTATAAAAAATTACGTTTTATATTAATTGTATGACATTTAAGTACAATCATGGCGGCAAACATAGCTTAGTTGCTTGCCAGAGTATTGAGCAATGTACATGCCAAGCGGGGAACCGTTACGTTTACTGGTTTGCTGGGAATAGGCTTTCATGGGCTCCATGGCCTGTCTCTCCTATTATATTAGTAAGATATACATAGTCTATAGATAAACGCTATAAAGCTTACCAGAAGGAACTTCCATATGTCCTGGTCGGCCTCCGTCTGTGCATGTTGAATCTTCCCCTGGCAGTAGCTGGCGAAGGAGCCTGACTCCAGCGCCGCCTGCAGCTCCCGGGAGCGCTGGACGAACTGGGTCTCCGTGGTCACCTGGCTGACCACCACCTGTCTGGGGACCACGGGCTGGGGGCTCTGCACCGCCGCCGGCTTGGGGTTCTCAAACGTGATCAGCTTCCCACCGAACTGGACACGGAAGAAAAACCACATGGATTAAAGCATTTAGGCCTTGGGGTTATTTTATACTTTAGCTACTGAAAAATAGCTGATATACAAGCTCAGACTTGCACAAATTTTCATGGTTTTTCAAAAATAGCAGATCTACAAGCTCGCAGCGCGGCACTCGCTTTTCAAAATTCTGCCATTTAGTATGTCCCTCAATTGGTCTTTTCATTGTTTTATATTACATCGCCGTCTCCTGTACCCCGGAGTTATGCAGGAACTCAGTTTCCCATGATGCTTTAGGAGATGATGTCATCAGGAAGTGAAAGCCTCCATTAGCTTCTATGCAATTCTCTGCACTAAAATCGTGTTATCTCGGAATTTATCTCTAGATTGCGTCGGTTGTCGTGAAACACTTTTTTTCCACAGGGCCGTATCTAAGCGGCATTAACAATTTTTCTTCTCTGGGTGAAAGAAGACACCCCAGGGAGAAGCTTGAACAGCATGAAATTACACCACGTGGGCACGTAGTGGCTTCCGTGGGTCTTCAAAATAAGGTAAAAATCCATGAAAAACACTGGCAGTGGTTACCGACCTGAATTAATAAATATCTGACGGCGATTGTAAAATAATGAATAACCGAAAATAGGCTATCTACAAGCTCACAACAGGTAAGATTGGAAAAATTATATTTTCGGTGCATGGCATGTTTCCATAGAAGACATTCTATGGAACTTCTATGGAATGCAAATGACTGAAATCAGACAGTCGTCGACGCTGATAACTTTAATCCATGAAACCTGCATGTCAAACCTAAGTGGTTCATTTTCTTGCGTGCAATGATTTTTTTCCCAGAGTTGTCAAACTCACAGCAAACGAAGCCCCCACTGGCCTGCGGATCCACTTGGGCGGCTTTTTCAGAGGGGGAACGATGGTGGTCTGCGTTGTGGGCTGAGGAACTTGGAGGGGAGGAAGTGCTTGTCCTGTCCCAAAGGGGTCCATTGAGTCAAACGAGGAGGATATCTGTGTGAAACACAAAGGTTTAGTGCAGGAAGTACTGTACAAGTTAGAGGGTTTTCTGAACCACGTACGCTTTATACGGTATACGTCGTCGTAGGACAAATAGCAATCTACAAGCTCACGCCCATCAGCTGTTTCAGCTATTTAATTATAGAAATAGGGTGGTCAAGACCTGACCAGAAAGCCAAGCAAAAGTACAAGTCATGTGTGGGCCCAGGACAAAACATTCATCCACTGATAAATATGACATCGCTTTCCAACACATAAACTTAAGGTAGGGGTCTTCAACGTTTTTCAGGCCAAGGACCTTTTAGCTGAGAGAGATGAAGCAGGGACCCCCACTACATATTGGATTCAAGTTAAATGTGTGTTTTCAGACATTTAACTACCCTCAATACTTTGTAAACTTGACCTGTCTACTCTTTTCTCCCTGTAAACCGAACCTCTTGGGCCGATAACAGCCGTTCTACAAGCTCACAATGTGTCGTAGATCTGCCATTTTCGGATAATGCTCTCCCAGAATAGGGAGGGTTCAAGTGATTAATGTAACCAAATAAATTATAAAGTTCCTATCACACAGAGATTTGGCAGTGCCCCTGCAGTATCTCTGAGGAGTTGTGAGGACCCCCTAGGATTGCAGGACCCCCTGTTGAAGACCCCTGACCTAAGGGAACATACGGTAAGTATAAAGTAAGAGACATGCAAGCCTATACCTTATCGACAGTGCTTTGCTGCTGAGCCTCCAGGCTCCCTCCCATCACAGAGTAGACACTGATCCTCCCGTCAAACGAGGCAGCCGACAGCAGAGCTGGGTTCCTGGGACACCACTGGACATCAAAACACCACTGGTTGATCGTAGGAAGCTCATAAATGACCTGGAACCAAGAAGAGACGTGCAATATGTTAATAACAATGGTGGTGTGCTATTCTATTATAACAATAAATCGCACAAAATGAATCAAGAAGTTCAAAAAGAAGCAGCTGCCAGCAGGGACATACTTCTCCAGTGTTGGGATTCCAGCAGAGGATGCGGTTGTCTTTGGCGCTACTGAGAAGGAGCTCCGAGTCCGCTTGGCTCCAGGATATAGACAGAATTCCCCTAAAAAGACAATAAATCCCAAAACATTAACTTAAAAGCCAAAATACAGTAATATAGTAATAATAGCCCCCCCCCCCCCAAAATGTATTCATCGTGAAATAGGGAAATAATGATAGCCTTTACCTTGTGTGGTTCTCGAAGACTTTGAGGGGGGACGTGGCGAAGCGCAGATCCCACATCTGCATCACTGGCAGACGATCGTCTTCAGAGGCCAAGACCAGCTGTGTGGCCACATCAGGGTGCCACAGCATTCCTGAACAGTGCATCTAGAAATACATAAAATCCTTGAGACGCATATATATATATACCAATATACAGATTTGCTTTGGTGTGGAATCTCATTGGTATGGAAGCGGTCAAGTCTTCACTGTAAACTCCTGAGAGTGCATTTAGAGGTGGTTTAATTTATACGTTTATGTAGCTCTATATTCCAACGGAATATAGAGCTACATATATAGGAAGTAATTTTTGCTATAGATTATTTGTTGAGTGACATGGGTATGTACATATATCTGTCTCTCTAGGCAGTTCTTTGGTAAACAGAAATCTTTAAATTCAGGTCAGGATACCAATTTTATCCAATCAGGTAAGAGAATCTCACAAAGACAATTCATCAGCTTCAATTCTATAGTGTTCAAGTTTTGTTGTTTCATCACTTCCCATTTCACTTGTTTATCTTGCATCCAGTAGGAGTCCTCTCTCCTGATTGGATAAAACCGGCATCCCAACCTAAACACTTTATTTAGTTAGGGTTTTGCTGTGTTGCTCATGTGAATGCATCCACACCCACCCTGTTGCTGTGGTCACTGATCTTGATGATGGGTTCGTTCTTCCTCAGGTCCCAGACCACTGCCTTGCCACTGGGGTCTGCGGAGGCCAGGATGTGCTGGACCTGCCTGTTCCACGACACAACACTGATGTCCTCAGCAGGCTGCAAAGCAAGGAGGAAGAGTCACTTTCGTGGACTGAAACTATGATGAAAAGTTCCTTCGACTACCCTTTTTTCCACTGATAACGAAAACTAAATAAAAACTAAACAAAGGCCAAGCTATGATGACTAAAACTTAGACTAAATAGATTGACAATTTCGGCAATGAGTATAAACTAGACTAAAATGTTAGGGAGGGACTAGTGGAGAAAAGATCCAGTAGATCCAAAAGTCATTTTATGTTTGGTTGTGATCTGAAAATAGCAGATCTACAGTAATCACAATGCATCGCAAGCTTATTTTGAGCATGCAACCAAGTGTAAAATCTGCCATTATGACGCCATCAAGGCACGGCAAATTACATTTTTGTCAACAAATTCAACTGTAGATTTAGTAGACTAAAATCTATAAATGTATAATTTCTAAAATCTATATTTATTCAACAAAAGGTTTTCAGATGACTAAAATATGACGAATTTTCATTTTATCCCTCAGATTATCTATGACTAAACTAAATCTAAATTTGCTGTCAGAATTAACACAAGCATATGACTTTCACTCATTACAACATAGATTGTAACATTTCTACATTTCAAATAGAAATATTGTACTTTTGACTCAACTTCATTTCTAGGAAGTTATGAATATTATGAATTACGCCATATTACAAATATAGTGAAAATGGCCGATCTGGTAGATCACTATTTTAGAAATGTTCTGATTCTTTTTTAACATCTTTTGAAAATGTTCTAAAAAGAAATACTTCGTAATTTGTAATTTTGAATACTTGAGTAAAATTGACTTTGTCCACCACTGACTGCCAGCAGCAGTCATCTGATAGTCAAATGATGTAATCACAGTTCACATGCCATGCTATCAATGTAAATATTAACTTAAGATTTAATTCCAAACAGCTGACGCTGATGATGCACTGGGATGAGACACACACACACGCAGGTTGAAATCTACTGTAAATACGTGCACAAATCTCTTGTATTTCATTAAAATGCCATTCTGATTACATTATGATTTTTAAACATTAAGTGCCGTCACACACACATCAATCAATACATGGGTCAGTGACGTGACGCCCCAAAAAATGTGTTTTTAAAAAAACTTTAAATTGCAGGCATAAAAGTTATTTACTTTTGTTCTACTCACTCTCAACCTTATGGAAATACATTTTGTTTTTAGATATTTTATTGGAATCAGACTTTATTCAGCAGTTTGTTGTACTTGTGCCTAAAATCGTCATATGGTGTGACATGAAAATAATTGTTCATAAAATGAAAATGGAGTACATCTTTCTTAAGTTACTCACTTTATCAAAGTCCTTTATCATAACTAACCAGTGATCCACTATAGTTTTTTGAAAATTAATTATATCTGTATATTTTTTTCATAATCGACACTCTGTGTGAGGCCCATGTTCATGATCTTACAACATATTTTAAATGTATTCTGTCAAAACTTTCTCTAAAATTACACAAATATTTGTGACTCTTCCTGATAATATTCTCTATGTAATCCATAAACATTTTTTTGGTTTAATCATTAATAAAGGTATGATTTCTCACTATTTGGAATGTCACACCAAATGATTTAGTGTCACACCGTATGATCATATCTTCATGTGTCAAAGCAAACTGTGTTTTAACCTACCTATTAGTGAGTACTGAACTTTACTGATTGATTAAACAATTACCCAGGATAACATGGCCTTAATATTTCTGAACAGGATATTATTGTAGGGCTTTAACATGGGATAAGAAAGAATTGTAGTAGTAGATGGATGATGAGGATGTGCACAGGAATGCTACGCACACCTAAGTCTTCTGCCGGCCCACGGCAGAAGGATCCTAAAGGGACAATAAGGCGCATAGCCACACTTGGAGCCAAGGCATTGAAGGCAACATTTTATTAACACCAATTAGTGGAAACAGAACTCAGCATTCAGGTAAATTGCTTTTTTCCGAAGTCTCCTGAACTTGAACACAGCATTTTGTGTTGAACAAATGTAATTAGGAATCATGACATTACACCACATCTCCACTAGCTAAAGAGTGCTGGGTTGCGCAACTCTGAAAATAGCTGATCTACAAGCTCTCGCAGCACAACGTGTTGAGAGCTTGTAGATCACCTATTTTCGCTAGTTTTGTCTCGGGTCCTACCTTAACACTGTCCACTGTCCAGTCCAGTGAGTCAAAGTACAAAAGTATTAGATCAGATTAGATTATACATTTAGACTGTATTGTACATCAGCCAGTCGTATTTGGTGAGGGTAGCAAACCGGCTGCCTTGTTGCGGTTCTGCTATGCCACAGACAACCTCCTGCTCTTCGTAGAAAATGCAGTCTCGCCCCTTTGGCTCCTCTCTCCTTGCTGGGTCATTGTTTAGTTTCTCCCTGTACTTTCTCGTTCTCTCAGCACTTGTCATTTTCCATCTGACAAAAGAAAATGGAATGTATAGTTTAAGACAAAGAGAAAATATTGTTTAGATTGAAACAATATGTTAAGGTTTCTGTGAAGGGGTTTCTGCTCTGTCTGATGAATTTGAAGTATCACTGAATGAAGCTAAATTACATTTTATGTACAAATGTTTAAAACAAATGTTTAAATGTACAAAAGAAACATGGAACTTTGTTATTTGTTGTTATATCTGTAGTTAAATACAGTATAAATCATATGGTGTGACAGTCAAGTCATATGGTGTGACAAGCAGACATGTCACACCATATGATTAAGTGTCACACCATATTACTGTTTTCTCCATTTAGGTTTACCTTGAGGCTACTATGTACACATTAGCATGCTAACAGCATGCTAGCTATAACAAAGCAGCCTAGATCTACATGGAAATATGACCAAAACTTCAAATAACTTAAGCTTTTTTTAAAGAAAAGGTGTCACACCAAAAGACATCCAGAATGGTGAGTTTGTCAACGTTTCAACAAGATGGCATTTCATGAAAATGTTAAAATCATAACTCACCTCAGACACCTGTCTTGCAGTTGTGCTGGGAGTGCTGAATAGCCTTACAGAAGAAGGACCTCTCTAGCCAATAGGTGTCCAAATAATTGCCTGTTTAATTTTTCCAAACTAGTGTCACACCAAATGATTTTGGGTTGGGGGACAAAATGTTTTTGATCAGAAATGACTGAAAACATTATGCTTTGACTTTGAAAAGATATAGGCTCAAAATAGACATTTTTTTTAGCCTAAATTCATTTTAAAATGATTTTTAGCAATTCTTTTTCTTAGTTTTATTCAAGTTCCCACTTTGAGAAACAAGGTCAGGACAGTCACACCATATGAGTTTTGCCATGTTTGGTTGAAGATTCTGAAGAAATGAGGAATGAAATGTTTTAATCTTGAGTAAGTTCACATAAAGCTTAATGTCCTGCACAATATTCAGAAGGTTTTTGACAAATATATTTTTTATTTATACATGTTTGACACCGAGGACAGCGAAAACGTTACGTCACGTCACCCACCCACATCTACATCAAAGGAAGCCACACACTGAAATCAGACATTTTTAGATGTTCATTACAGTCAAAGAATTACATCCAAATTTTACTGTTTATGATCTTTGAGATTATTTAATAAAACAAAGATGGAATCGTCCACCTGAAAAGTACAATTATTATATTATTATTGTTCGCACAAGCACAAGATAATTAAACACACCACACACCAGACGGTAACTTTCATTCTTACCTCACACGGCTACAAAAAGGTAAGGGAACAGGGAGACGACAGTTCAACTCAACTTCTGTTGTGGGATTGTTCTTTCTACTTCAAGAGCCAATTTGGGTCAGCATTTAAGCAACATAAGCACCCCAGCAGCCCCAAAAACATTAACTAGGTGGGCTGTTAATGTAGAACATGTGTATGATAAGATAAGATAATAGAACTAGTTGATTTATTTGGTTATTACAATCAATAATAATGATTTTCGGGAAAAGAATTTGGGCATGTAATTATTGGCAAAGATATAAAAGAAATACCAAAATATAAGCACAAAATTATGCTTTTTTATTTGCAATTACATTGCATGCAATGTAATTGGTGCATGACACCAATGTAGAACAAAGTGGTCAAACCAATTTAGTTTTTTCTAAAAGATATATTCAACTTTTTCACGGTTGATTTGTTCATATATAAAAACAATTACAAATATACATTTTTAAACTGCGTCAAGATCATTCAAATTATCAAAAAAAAGCAATAGAATATTTTTAAAGAAAAAAATCAATGTTTACAGTCCTAAAATATCACTCATCCAGTTACCTGTGTCTTTGTTCCAGGCGTCATTGGGTTGTTAAAATTGTTGAGATCCCAGATGTATATTTCTGAGTCATTGGCTCCTGATGCGAGGAGATTGCTCTGAAAGAGAATAAAGAAGTGGAATAGTGAACTAAGGCAGTGTTCTCCACCTTTTCTGAGTTCTAGACCACTAGCATATTTAGAAAAACCCTCGAGTTGTTTATTACAAAACTATAAATATTTAACATCATGATCTGAAAGCCATATTTGTACACAGTTGCCCGTCAGTGTCAAACACCTACAAGGTCACGTTGTGAGCTTGCAGATCTACTATTGTCAGTGTGTGACACCGTACCCAACTAAGTATAATACAGTAAAATCTATATTTCATTTTAGGATTTTTCCCACACTATGACCAGTAGTTCAAAAGTTGTCTTAAATTTGATTAACTTATGCAATATTAAACCATTTATTGATTTAACAAAAGGGGTAAAATATATATTTTTTAAAGTTTAACATATTAAACATTTTAAAACTTTTTTTTTCAAAAACGAAACAGTGAAACAGTGTGCTATGGGATGGCTTCACCTTGATGACATTGATTACCTTAAAGGGGTTGAAGTCAAGTGCTCTGATGGGACCTGTGTGTTTGTCAGACTGTCCCACAATTGCGTCTCCCCCGGATATGATGGCTTCTGGGTTATATACCGTTAATGTGCCGTTCTCACTGCCACCAATCAGTCTTCCTTCAGAATCGTCTGCTCCCAATCCAAAATTAACCCAAATGATACTGTTTAACCTATTGGAATAGAGAAAGGTGAGAAGGAGTATTTATTTCAAATTATATGCCCTGACACAAAGACAAAATCTGTTGATGTGTCTTTTATAGCCAGGTTCTATTTTTGAATGTCGAAGAGCATCACAGACCACCAACAACAGAATGCGTATATGACATAAAGGCATTGACATGTTCAACCATGTATTGCAGTTTGACAGTTCTAAATTCTCTTTTGATAAACGTAAATTAAATGAAACAGACGGTCTGCACAGATCCTGAAGAATAATAGGTTTGTCTGTGAAACTACAGTAACCCTGTGTTCGTTTGCACGTGTTAGCTGATGACAGCAGTGCTTTAAACTGCAAACATAGGGATGAGGAGAACGATGTGCAAAGGTACCCTATTACAAGTTCAAGTTCAAGAGCTCAGCCTTGCTGATTGAGGTGTAGGTTAACGGAGAGAGAAAGAGAGAGCAAAGGCTTTGGCACCTTCGATTTAACTTGGCGTAAGCGTCAATGAGGCTTTCTTTGTTTTTTATGAAATATACCATGCCTCAAGTTGGTTTAATATTTAGAACTGTACAACACATGTACATTCTAACTGGATTACATCCAGAAACACCAGCCGTTTTTTCTCCTTAACAAGCCAAATGCTGATAAATCTTTAGTTGTGAGGCAGATAAGCTTCTCTGTCTACCGACCACTGGAAAAGGTACTGTAACAAACTATTCTTGGAGTACATCGTCTATGCCAGAAATGTGACCTTTTTTATGTTTAGAAAATGAATTAATTCATTAACCAATTAATTAACGAATACATACATACATTAATACATTTACTGTATAATATATATTTTTGTTGCAAAGGCAAGCCCTATGTAACTTTCCTCTTCTACTCCAGATTTGAAACTGGTTCAAGCACTGACATTTTTACCATTGAGCTAATAGAGCAGGCCTGTTTGCACAGGGACATTTTTAAGGTCAAATGTTTTGTCAAATCCTGTGTCTACTGTCTAGGTGACCTTTGACAGCCATCTAAAAGGCTCAATAGAAGAGCAGGGAGACAAAATACAACCAGACCTAATTGTAAAAGTATTAACATACCTATACTATGCAGATTGGAAAAAATAACATTGTATTCATTAAAAAAAATTACATAGTGAGGTTATAAAATAAACACATCATGGCTGCTAAATTCAAAACTTCAAATTCCTCAGACTCTTCCTCAGACTGCACGAACTCAAGAACCTCCTCCTCACCTGTTTGTGGTCGGTAATGACCCTTTGAGCTTCATGTCCAGGGAGGGATCAGAAAAGTCCACCTCAAATATCTCAAGTGCAGCAGTGGTGTTGAAGGAGGCATCGAGCTGGTGAGCTGACGTGCCTGTTGTATTGACACACAAAGAAAATGGTACAAATGTAAACCTACGTGTTTCATACATTTGTTGAGGCAAGGATAGGCAAGAAGAAATGCCGGTTAAAGCAAGGGTCTTCAACAGGGGGTCGCCGATCTACAAGCCGATCGCCGATCTACAAGCTCTCAATGCCTCGCGCTGCGAGGTGTTGAGAGCTTGTAGATCTGCTATTTTTGGCAAATAGGTTTGGAGTGAAAGGTAACATTTACTAAGTATCATCGATTTAAGTGGTTAAATGTCTGAAAAAACAAATTAACACAATTCCAACATAGACTGATGACAGTGCTGTCAAACGTGACTATCGATTAAATCGATGAAAATCTGAGCACAATTTTATACAATAGTGGGGGTCCCTGTTCATCTAACTGTCAGCTAAGGGGTCCTTGGCCTGAAAACATTGAAGACCCCTGGGTTGAAGCATGCACACACAGTCAGTGTTGGTCTATGCAGATATAATTCTGAGTGTACAAATGGGCCAAATGGACCCATATTTGTACACTCCCAGAGTGTACAACTCATGACAATTCGGTTATTGCAGCTACCTAATGCCAGGTAGATGGGATGGTGGGTTACTTAGATGTACCTACCTAATGCCAGGTAGATGGGATGGTGGGTTACTTAGATGTACCTACCTAATGCCAGGTAGATGGGATGGTGGCTTGCAGGACTCCAGGCCTGGTGGGCGGTCCTCTGAATCTCCTTCAGTCTCATCTTCCTGCACTGCTGTTTGCAAGGTCCTGGACAGACAATCAAACAGCTTTAATTGCGGTGGATTTCCAATTCAATTAAAACTTCCATGCTTAGCTCCATTGGTGATTCATTGAGTTATTGATTACTTGTCCAAGTAAGTTAATGCTTACAGTCATCTATATAGTTTTCTATAACAGAGCTACAGGATTTATCTTACTTGCATAAGAGACTGTTAAGGTTAGTTTTTCTTGTTTTTCTGTTGTTGAGCATGCACTTTATGTACTGTAATTGATATGATTGTCCCCCCATCTCCCAGTTTATTTATCCATTTGTGTGGCTATAAACTTTGGGAGAACTTATGGAAAATAATCTTACCTACCCTTTTAGATTTCGATAACTTGTGATGTGGCAATTCTGGCAAATAAACTTGAGGATTTTGCAATAAGGAAATGATTGCGACTGTTAGGGTGCTTCCCTACTGATGCAGAGTATATTACACTGTTATATTAGCATATTAGCTATTTACCTCACTGGTTGTCAAAGTGGTTCCAGGTAACCCCTGGGATCCTGGAGGGGTTCCAGGGGGTCTACAGCTAACTGAGGAGCAGTTTAAACACTTAAAACCACTTTTTTATTATGTATTTTTTTCCCTCCACAAAAATAGCCTGCTTTGGATATGCACAAACTATTTTCAAATCGGGATCAAATCGAGAGACAAAAAAAACATATTAACTGTTGCAGGTCCTTAACAACATGAAAAGGTTTTCTGATTAAACTATAATAGCGTTTCGTTTGTCGTTTACTTTGCAGAGGATACGTGTCTAAACCAGATTAGACACAGATACACACAGTCGACACACGAGCCATTATTAACAACATAACGGTAACACGTCTGCACTAATGTTCACTCCACACCCTGCTTGCTTTGGCTTGAGCAATAAGCTGATGATCACCTGGTACATGCACAACAGTACGTGTCTCTTCTCTGACTGAACTCAACCACACTACTTAGCAACACGATGTGAGCTTGTAGATCTGCTATTTTCAACATCTTTTTGAAAAATCCTGAACAATTCTGAATAAAGTTGTTGACATCACAAAATTCCCTTATGGGACTGCTATCTGTCACAAAATCTTTTCAGATGAGGGTCCGTCCGCGTCCGCGACCAAATAACACTAATTTGGGGGTCCCTGACACGGGAACACGTTTGAGAACCACTGATTTAAATGAATCGTTTGGTACTTTGAACCCCATGCAGGCGCTGTTAAGGAGACGTGTAACTATTTGCTAAGCTCTTCTAAATAACACGTCAATGTTCCGCGTATAGTCAAGTCAGAGCCTGAAGCTAGCCGCTGCTAGCTAGCTAATAGACCCACCTAGTTGGCCTTGTGTTGATAACTTGCCACAGAGCGGACAAATATTTTGTCTGTATCGTTTTTTAAACCATCGACGGTCATTAGAATATGATAGCACTCACGTCAGAGTCGTTATTTGAAGTCCCAATGGTCAAGAATATGAAAATAAAACAGCTATCCACTGCTGCTGCTGCTAGCCGCTTCGACCAGCGACAACCTAAGCACTAGTTGCCGTGTTGTCACTTCACTACGGTGGCCGACGAGGGTCACTGTCTGACAACGCGCATCATGTCCTCTTTTGACCCGAGTAAACTTTTCTCATGACTTGTCTTCTATGCCAGGGGGTACTGGCAAAGAAGACAGGGACCCTTTAGTTGAGAGGGAGATGAAGCAGGGACCCCCACAACTTTTTCATAGATTCCACATAGTTTCATCGTTTGACAGCACAATCATCAGTGTATTTTGGATTCATGTCAATTTGTTTTCAGATATTTAACCATTTAACCAACAATACTTAATAAACTTGACCTTTCATTCTGTATAGTCTGCTCTTTTTCCCCTCTACACCAAACCAAATAACCAAAGAACTTTTGCTGAAAATAGCCAATCTGCTATTTTTGGCAAAAGTTCTCATAATATGGACCCTAGAGTTCAAGCGGTTAATATAAAAAAGGGAAAAAAGGTTCTATCACTCAGTTTTGGAGGACCCCCTAGGGGTCCCGGACACCTGCTGAATACCTGTGTTCTATTCTTCAGTCCATGAGGACCACTCACTGCACACTGAATGAAACGCCCTGAATAAGAGTTAAGATCTGTTTATTTGACAGGGACCTTGCTCATTAATGGACATGTCAGTTTTCACTTCAATGTAAATGAGCCAGATTTAGCCCGCTGTGGGCTAATTTCCATCTGCAGTCCCTGGACCCCCATTGGTGGTGATCAACCCCCCCAATCCAACCCTTGATGCTGAGTGCCAAGCAGGGAGGCATTGGGTCCCATTTTTATAGTCTTTGGTATGACCCGGCCGGGGAATTGAACCCCCGACCTCCCAGTCTCAGGGCGGACACTCTAACCACAAGGCCACTGAGCTGGTCAGACAGACAGACAGACAGACAGACAGACAGACAGACAGACAGACAGACAGACAGACAGACAGACAGGATCCCCATTGGTGGTGGTGATCAACCCCCCCAATCCAACCCTTGATGCTGAGTGCCAAGCAGGGAGGCATTGGGTCCCATTTTTATAGTCTTTGGTATGACCCGGCCGGGGAATTAAACCCCCGACCTCCCAGTCTCAGGGCGGACACTCTAACCACAAGGCCACTGAGCTGGTCGAATGAGACATCACAAAACTAAACTCATTCAGTATGTCAATCAATCAACTCATTCAGTATGTCAATCAATCATCTCGATCCAAAGCTACATCAACACCAACCTTGAAACCACTGCCCTACTCTAAAAGGTACAGCATAAAAGTATATCATAATTATAATTTATTATGTTAGAATAAGCAATACTTGAAAACAACAAAACAACAAAGTATGGTAGGCATTTATCAGACGCTCTTATCCTGAGCAAATTAGAAGTGTGAAATAAGAGTAACTAACTGGACACACAATGCAAAAGAAAGTGACATATGTTTATAGACTTTAATGGAGACAGAAATATATATACAGTAGAGTGACAGTTTAGACATTAAATTTCATAATTTTTGACTTCTTCTTCGGGCTGTTTGTTAGGGTCTCCTCCTCTCTCCAGATACAGGTTATTGTATGGGTACTGCTTCGGTCCCTAGAACAAAAACAAAACAAAATATCGAAGATATGAATATGTTCCGCTGCTGGTTGAAAAACAAGTTTCCTTGACAATGGATAGAAAATTTAAAAAAGGGTAGAATTTTAAATTGAAAGTTTAAACTTATGGAATTTACTTTCCACAACATTAACCATTAATACAGATTATAGTCTGACGAAACAAGCTTGCAAAAAGTTCCATTCAGACAACTTTCACCATTTTTCAGTTGCCTACATATTTATTTAGTCAGATTACAGACTTCTAAGCCTCTAATGTAGAGGAAAGAAAGTGCTAGCTTATCAGTAAATATATATTTATCTGTTCTTTCTGAATGAAATAACCTAGTACATTTTCAATACTGGATTTGGCTTTCAGCCCAAAGTGACACAAACGCTGACACAAAAACACCTGGTATTTGTTTCCAGCAGTGAAACACTACCATCATCTATAACAGACCCGAGGCCTGTGTGATACATTGACACCATCCTAAATGTACAGACATTTTCAGACCATGGGCGAAAGTACAGACAATAACTAGAAGCAGTGCTCTTCCGAGCACAGGTCTCCACCAGGCCGTGCGTCCTGGTGGTGCTACTGTATAATAGGCCAATGTAAAAAGGGTGGCATATGTTCTTCACCTTAGATCTTTCATGGCAATCGGACGCTGCATGCATGATTTCAAGCATTGTGTTCCAAAAATGAGTTTTGCTAAAGTCTACCTGCTGGTGGCGCTATAACAGGACAATGTTAAAAAGGTAGCATTTGTTCCTTGACCTAGTGGGAATATGTGTGGCAAATGTCACGGTAATCGCAAGCTGCGTTGCTGATTTGAGGCATTTTGTTCAAAAACGGAGCAATCCTGCAAACTTTGGAAGCTAATATTAGCCAATCAGGATGGAATGTGAAATATCAGACGGATCGGACTTGATCACATGACTATAGAGATACTGTGTACCGATTTGCATGATTTTTGGATAAAATCTCAAGGAGTAATATCCAAAAATGTGTTTTACATAAGTCAGCCCAAAGGTGGCGCTATAAAAGGCTGATGTGAAAAATGCAGGGCAAAGGTTTATCCTTAGCCTCTAGGGAGTGCGCTTACAAAGTTTGAAACTGATCGGTGGAGTTATAGGTAAAACCACAAATCGGGCTGTTATAGCGCCACCATGAGGCTGATTAAAAAAAAATTAAGTGGCATTTCTTCCTCGGCCTAGTGGTAACGTGTGTGCGCGATTTCATGATAATTGCACTTTGCGTTTGTGATTTGAGGCATTTTGTTCAAAACGGCTCAATCCCACAAACTTTGGAAGCCAATCTTAGCCAATCAGGATGGAATATGCAAAATCGGACAGATCCGTGTCGATCACATGACTGTCGAGATACTGCCTACCGATTTGTAGGATTTTTGGACAAAATCTGTAAGAGTAGTGCACAGAAATGTGTCTTGCGAACATCGGCCACTAGGTGGCGCTAGAAAAAGCCCATTTGAAAAATTTAGGGCAGAGGTTCTAGATTGGCATCCAGGGAATGTGTGTGCTCACTTTGGCAGCGACCGGGCCAACGGCGACTGAGATTAGCTGCACACAAACTGCGAGGACACACACACACACGGACGGACACACGGACACACGGACGGACGGACGCACGGACGGACGGACGGAGGGGAAAACATACTCTCCCCTCAGCCTTCGGCTGGTGGAGACAATAAAACATCCAACTTATAGCACTTTTCTTTGTACAAAATATAACTTTATTAAAGCAAAGAAATGAAGAAAAAATGGCTACAAAAGAATAAGAAATGTTATTAAAAGAATAAAGGTGAATACAATGGAAAAAGGATTAGATGGGGAAGTCTGAAGGGAAGTCTGAAGAGGTGTTTTCTTTTTTAGAGCAGTTCACAAAGGACGGAGATGGATGAAAGAGCAGATAGATGGTTTCATAAAATCTCAAAGAACTGCATCTCTCTTGTATCTCAAACTGTAGACCCGCTTTCACTGTTATGCCTGATTTACGTATACTCTGTTGTACACACAACACACACACATAGCAGATCGACAAGCTCACGTGTCACACTGTGACACGTGAGCTTGTAGATCTGCTATTGTCTGTGTGCAACACTAGTATGCAACTCCGGCATTAGTTACAATAACCTGTTAAATGTCCTGGCACCTCAGGTGAAACGCTGTAAATCGATCATGAACGAGACAACAAATAAACACTATGGTTTCCTGTACTTACAACAGCTTGGTATGCTGGGAATTGTTCGCCGACGTAGAACATAAACAGCATGAAGCCAATGAAGCCGAACAGATGTTTGACCATTGTGTGCCAAGGAACAGGGCTGGGAGAGGTGTCCACTCGGTTTCTGATGAACATGTCAAAGTTCCAGTGCATCTACAAGAAGATGAGAAAAACCAAAGCAACAATATTGTTAAGAGGAATCCGTTCATGATATCTAAATTCAAACAGTGTTTACAGCAGTGCTCACAGACTTAAATGCATCTGAAGATACATACATGACAGTACAAAGGGGTGTGTGAGGTACCTTGGAAGTTTATAAAATATTATTTAAAATTAAAACATGATATCACTTCTATTACTACAACTACTGATAGTATGGCATTAGTACCAAAGAGTTTGTTCAGTAACATGGGTCTCCCCAGCTCTTTATAAAAACAAGTACATTTTCAAGTGGGTCATAATTACATCCCATCAGGACCCAATTTATCAGCTTCGATTTTATAGTGTTCCCATTCATAATTTTTCAGCTGATTTTATAATTTCATCACTTCCAATTTCACTTTGCTCTCTCTCCTGATTGGATGAAAATGGCCTGAAATCCTGACCTGAAAGTGTATTTTCTATTTATTAAAGAGCTGGAGAGACAAGGAGATCCCTGTTACTGTGCTAATTCTCTGTAGCAATTATTACTTTGAGGGAAAAAAAGAGCGTTGTTGACCGCAGTCCCGCAGGGGTCTTTACTTTTCCCCTCTACACTAAATCACTTCAACAAAAATAGCACACATATGACTGTAACTACTTTGTTGTGCTGTACTTACTACTACTGTGGTGCAGTGGTGTAAAAATTAATCACATTCTTTACTTATAAGAATGTGGGTATTACTTATACCCACATTTACAGTACAAGCTGATCCTTTCTGCCCTCTACACCAATGACAACAATAGCTGATCTACAGGCTCACGAGACACATTGTTAATCATCATGCCCGGAAGAGGGATGCTAGTATAGTTGCTATGTATATTGCTACAGGAATTATTTAAAAATTAGTTATCTGAAAACTTAGGTTAGGATTTAGAAGGCCTCAAGTCTAAATGGGTTAATGGGAAACAGGTCTACACGAAAACCAGATTCAGCAGTGGACAATATTTCAATAGAGTGAAATGTATTATGGTTTATGTTCCATATAAAACCACCAAATGGCATTCAAGCTTTGTGTGTGTGTGTGTGTGTGTGTGTGTGTGTGTGTGTGTGTGTGTGTGTGTGTGTGTGTGTGTGTGTGTGTGTGTGTGTGTGTGTGCGCGCGCCTTTTAATGGAACAGGTTGTCACTCAGAAACTCTTAGTTGAGCCATCTTTAGCTTGTTGAAGACACTAAAGCCCCTTCTCACCCCTTCCCTTGGACACTACTAAGTGTGGGTTTCAAGTGCGATGATGTCACTGGGGCGCGCTGAGTGCTGTCCCATTTCGTAGACCCCTTCAAACCTACCCTTTGAATGTGCACTATTTTCCCCCGTTTCTAAGCATACAGCCACCGTGGAAGCTTCAAGCACTTTGTTGGATAGTGGAGTTCGACAATGCAACGCGCCCCCACGATTCAACCCAAATCAAACTGAAAACAACTGAGTGTCCACAATTAAAATGTCCATAGTCTAAAGATTTAAACCCCCCCAAAAAAAAGTACAGTGATGGAAAAACTAGGTTTTTCCTTTCGGAAGCCCTCGGCTTGGCTCCGCACTCAGCAGTGCTGTCCCATTTCACAGGCAAAACGTGTGTCCTATGTGCTCTTCACAGGGCAATACCCTACCCTACCCTAGCTAGGCTCGCACTTTGAAGGGTGCGCACTCTGAATTGGGAAGGGGCTAAAGACAAATTTAAAATAAATTCCCTGCATTACAGCTGCATTAACTTACTGGCTCGCCCCAGTTCCTCCTCAGATCAGGATGGTCCCATTGATACCAGGGGTCTCTCTCATGCTGAGATCTATCTGGGAGCTTAGGATAATCACCAAAGCTACGGGGGAAAAAGAAAGTTATGGTATGTCAGTAAACAGTCACACTCACTGCCAAAGTTACAACTTGCCATGTGACTTGCTGACTGTCATTTCTTTTCCAAATAGATGCATATAGAAACACTGGATTTATTTAATGAGGAAAATTCATTTCAATTCATATCATCGCAGGAATCATGTCTATACAGATTCAGATTGATCAAAATAACCCCTAAAAGTAAAGTCAAAATGTGTTAAATATTTGTCTAAATTTAGATAGAAAAAAGTCACACTAGCTTGTACATTAAATTAGATATGTAGATAGTATCTGCTAGATACATATGTACAGTATGCTGCACAGCTGCAACCGTTTGTAATGTAACGTACAAGGCTGTGTTTAAAACATTTTAAAAACATTCAAATATAGTCAAATTGTGCAGTCAAATGCAAGCAGTGCCAATGATGAACACCAACGCACATACTCTCCTTTCGTCAGGAAAACGTTGTTTTGTTTAGTTAACTAATAGTGCAAGACGAATCCATCTCACCCCTCGCCGTTATCAGGATGAGGCTCATAGTCCTCAACTCTCATGTTGTATTTCTTAGCTGCAGCAGCTCTCTCTTCAGGTGTGTTGGGATATGGGCCAGGAAGCATGCCCTTAGAAGGTCCCGAGGCTGAGACGTGGATAATAAGACATGTGTGAATTTTAATGACATTTTCATTTAATCAAGTTAAACAGAAAATACTCAACAAGATAGTAGAATACAGCAGTGTTTCTCAAAGTGGATTCCAGGGACTCTGTGGGTTCCTTTTTAGGGGGTCTAAATTGACCCTCTCTCTGGTCCATCGCGTCACCGATGGACCAGAGCTAAATTGACCCATACAATGTCTAACTCTGACAGTGTACAAATGGAAACTAATGAACCCTGGCGCGTCAATTTGGTTCCATTTGTACACTGTCAGAGTTAAGGGGAGACCTTGAAATTTGAAAGTTTGAGAAACACTGGAACACAGTGATGATCATCATCACAGAGGCTACGGTGGCCGCTAGGGGAGAATAAGCTAGCGTTAGCTTGTCAAGGTTATGGCTACTCTGACACGAAAACGATGTCTGAAACTAAGCTGGAACATACTGTGACCGCAGCTTCATCAATTCATTACAGGGTATACTTGCCTGCTCTGCTCGCCGACAGGAGGGCTGGCATCCCAGCTCCTCTCGCTCTTGTCAGAGCTCGAACCCATCGCTGGAAACCAACAACACCAGCCATGTTTACTGGCCGCCGTCTCTGACAGGAATAAGACTACGCATGCGCAGGATGTGAGCTATGGGTCGCAGAAAGGGACATTTGACCTTTCATAAACCACAGAGCCTTCTAACTTCACTGTTTCTGACCCCGCAGTGGCAGGACTCTCTGATTAGACGACTCTGATAAACCAGTGTCTCACCCACACACATGACTGTAACTACTTTGATGTGCTGTTCTACTGTGGTGCAGTGGTGTAAAAAGTAATTAATTACTCACTTGATTACTCACGCCATGGAGACTTGAGTTCAATAATATTGTTTTGGTATTTGTCGCATTCCTATGACAAAAAAATTGATTACAATAAATGTACCTCCATTGATTCCGGATGGCTGGGGACCCAAATGCATTTGGGAATCAATGGTGGTGTAGTAGATTAGAGATTATCATGATTGATTATGTGTGACGTTATAGAGTGGATCATGTATTCATTGATTATATTAATATCTAGCCTTATGACACATCATTGATACTCATACTGTACGGCATGTAAGAGTATAGATGAACTACTTTACCACTTCCCAGAGTGATAAACTGTACTTCTGTCCTAGCTCTGGTCCATAGCGTTAGTGGAGTGAGAACTCCACTAACGCTATGGACCAGAGTTACTTCTGTCCATGATATAATTTTACATAAACTTGACCACCACCACCACCACCCAATATATTGTCTTGTCTCCTCATTTTCTCAATCATTGATTATTGATTAATCTGAATTCCACCACAGGGATACATTTACAATAATGTTTTTTTTTTGTCTTGGGAATGCATCAAATACCAAAAGTGTGCAGGCTTTATTCCTTTATTGTTACTCATTCTGTCTGGTGCCAGCGACCATTGCACGTGCACAACATAGCTCTTTGAATCATGTACGGTAAATGCATTTGCCACTCTAATATTGATCCACATGATTTGCTCACAATAAATAAAGAAGCCAAACAGTAAAACAAACTCTTCACATTTTATTTCAGAATAACAGTCTCTCATTGACAATAGTTTATAGGTCTACACTTAAACTGTTCCCAGTGGCTGAAGGGAAGCTGGCCTCAGAGTGAATGCACTGAACCTCTGAGTCCTTTTCCACTTCTCATCAGATCCAGCTCAGGTGCAAGTCTGCATTTACTGGGGGATCTTCACACTGCCACTGACATTAAAGGACACTTGAAAGTGAAGAATCAATGGGACAACTGCATTGAGAGAAGTTCTGCGATATCACGTTCCAATTTCTCACAGGGACAGTGAAGTTCATACCTGAAACAAACAAAACAAAATGAATGGCTGTACTTTTATATAATTCAAAATTAGGAGAAACCCAGGAGAACATCTAGTGCATGACTAACCGTCTATAGGGCACACCGTCTGCTGTAATCAAGAACTTTTCAAAGTTCCACCGAATGTCATTGACTTTGATGGGTGACCAAAAGAATCTCTTTGTATCTCCAATAACAGGGTTCACAAATGGTAAAGCGTCCTGGTGGAAAAGAGAAATAACAGCATCTTGGTATTGGTAACATTATATTAGATGGTGTTTTTACAAATATGATATTCACCAATAAGACAAAACAAAGCTAAGTTGGATGAAAAATACATCACCTTGAGATAGGCAAAAAGTGGTTCTTCATTTAATCCATTTACTTCGACCTTGCCAAAGAGAGGAAACTTTGGTTCAAATCCTCCGCCAGGTCTCACATACTTCAGAACATTGAGAGTTTCATGATTTACGTCTGAAGGAGAAGAGATACACTTAATTCACAGCTTTTGTTTGTTTGTTTTTTGTGGCTAGAATGAAACTGAGAAAAAGAGCTATGGACCCCAACCACACAAACTGTTTAAAGCATTGTTTCGGAAATATTCTCCAACATTAAAAAGAAAAAGCGTCACATAGATTACTTTCAAACGGGTTAGTGTTAGGGTTAGACCTCAACCAATCCTGTTTCCCCTGCGGGACTCACACATGAAATTAGACCTGAAGTGTCATGTTGATGCTGATGGGCTATTAACTAAACCCTAGTTGACTGGGAACTCCCAGGGTTCTATACTAGGTCCACTAGTATTTCACTCTACTGAAAATAGCTGATCTACAAGCTTAAAAGGTCTTGTGTTGCGATGCGTTGCGAGCTTGTAGATCTGCTATGTTCACAGAACGTCCTCAAATGATTAAACCATTAGAGAACTAGCTGTACTGTACGGTAACAGACGATTCAAACTAAATGAGAACTATTTCTGTATAATCCCTGAAGTCTGTCAGTCAATTATGTTCAACATTCGTAGCATTCATACCAGGTGCCTGCAGCCCAAACTGGTTACAGGAGAATCCTAGCACGGTAAAGTTGAGGTCACCATACATTTCCATGAGTGCATTCAGTCGGTGGTACTGAGAAAAGGAAAAAAAGGGGAATAATAACACATCACCTCAGACATCTTTACAAAAAATAATCAATTAGCGGAATGTTTCATCAATTGTGATGATGTGATGTGACAGTCATTGGTGGTCTTCCAAAAGTATTACCTCCTCGATTGTTGATCCTCAAAAGGTGGCAAGGTTCACAATCAGAAGCACCTTGCCCCTGTAGTCACTTAGCGGAACAGATTGTCCATCCAGCTCCTCGGCACAGAAATCATAGATTGATTTATCCGCCATACTTGCTCCTTAGCTTGAAAAACAGCGTGTAGTCTGTCAAACGTGGGCATTCACAAAGCCATCCAGTGGGCTCACTGCATTCAGTGAAACATAACTCTGGAGTCAGCAGCTGTTCAGCATGACTGATTCCATTGTTCCGTATACCTAGAGGTGAATTGACAGGATGGTCATTTGTTCAACATGCATCGGCCTGCAGAACCTACTCATTTCCTGGCATACTTTTTACATAATCTTCAATTGACAACTACTAACATCAACTTGGTACCCAAGGCTACAGAGATATCAGGGAATTTAAATTCAGAACAGTAGCCTACTTAAAATGTGCTTAGGGTTTTATGACCAGCTTTAAACCAACAATGATGTTATTAATGTCAATGTCAGTGTCTTAGTGGTATGGTGCATTGTTTCTCAAAGGGAGGTCCGGGGACCACCAGGGGTGCTTGAGGGAGTTTCAGGGGGTCCCCACAAGTTAAATGATATTTAGGAACCAAATGGACCCTATGGGTCTGTAACTCAGAGAGTGTAGGCTACAACAGGTCCATTTGGTTCCACTCTCAGATCCAGAGTGTTAACATTGATTTTACAATAATAGATAGGGGTCTCAAAGATAGAAATGCCATTAAATGGGGGTCCATAGCCTAATGCATGCAACTGGTAGTTAAATTTAAAAGAAGAAAATGGTTGGGAATCACTGCATGCTAGAGCTGTAAAATATCTTCTCTTATCCCCCCATAAAAGATTCCCAACCACTTTAATTTCAAGAACTCCCAGTTTGACATTAGGCTTGACATTCACTATTGCATTAGGCTACAGACACCCCCATTCCCTGGCATATCTTTTCAAATGTCAATTTGGGGGTCCTTGCTTGACTTGAAAAAATTTGAGAACCACTAGTTGATGGGCAATGCATTTCCCAAAATGTAGGCATACTACATTCCATAATCTAAACACTATATTGTATTTATTTATTTATCATTTTAAAGCATGAAAGGGCACATAGGAAATGCACACACACGCGCACGCACGCACGCACGCACGCAAGCACACACACACACACACACACACACACACACACACACACACACACACACACACACACACACACACAAAATGAACCACTGATATAGGGTGGGGGGATAAATGGCCTAAAATTAAAAACTTTGGAAAATGATTACGCCCACTTCAGTGATGGTGCATTGGGTCATTTGGGAGATATTTTGTATTGGGAGTTGGTACCTAGGATGACATAAACCCCCCACCCCATCCAAGAAACTGAATCGGACATGTTTTTTTCCCCAATTTTCATTAAAAAAATATATAGAAAATCTTAAGACAGGACTTTGGTTCACCTGGTAGATGTTGCAAGGTTATAATGTAATAAAGTACATTTACATAATGCATTATGGCTCCTGGTTGACTGCAAGTGTAGCCCCCATAGTTAGTCAAGTCAAGATCCGGCGCACAAACAGCCCTGCCAATTGGCTCAGCCATATTATAGGCAGTGGCACGCAGGGCTGTGCAGAGGGCACTGAGTGGTCAGGTGTTCGAACCACACAGATGGGCACTTCTGTGGGTGCACAGCACGTGTCGATTTTGGGGGTGGTCTTTTTGTGGGGTCCCTCGTGCCATTTCACACCAGAAATATACAGTAGCTAGCATATATATAACTTGGAATCAAAACGTTTTTTTGCATCCAAAAGTGCACGTTGAGGCAAAAGCAACCCCACCCCACTCTGCATGTGCCTGTGATATCCTTGCATGAGGGACACGAGGGACATGGAGGGACGTTGTGTGCAGCGGTCTGCAGCGTGAAGATGCGCTTCACACTTCGGGAGGATTGGGAGGGGTGATTGTAACCCCCGTAGTTAGTACAGCCAAGACCCGGCACACAACAGCCCTGCCAATCTGACTCAGCCCTATTGGCATGACAGGTTGTGCATCGGTATGGCGAGTGGGAGCATTGGGTTCACATGGAACCCTTTGAACATGTGCTACTACCACCAAGATCTGCACCCGCGGCTTCTGTGTCACCGCGGCTGCCCTCCTACTCATCGCGTATCATCATAGTGGCATCACACCCCCACTTTAATGGGGTGTGATGAGCGATTAGTTAGAGAGTTTGATTCATCTTTTGCCCCTATACTCAGGTCGGACGACCGAGTTGCACGTCGGGACTCCACCAAAGTTTCCTCTGGCTTTGCCCAGCCAGCCATAGTTCACCATCTTTCGGGTTCCATCGTGTGGAGCGCGCACAATCCCACCTGGGGCAGCCTGGGCCATCCTTCACTTTAATTGCGCCACAGGGTTTCGACTTTCGAGTGAGCCCTACGACTCGCACACGAGTTAGACTCCTTGGTCCGTGTTTCAAGACAGGTCTGGTGGGTAGCCAAAATTGTCGCCAACCCCTCACGCCCGCTGTACGAGGGCCAGTCCCTGCCCGGGCAGCACAACGTGGTCAGGACGCACTGGCAGGAGGAGTTCGACAGTCGCACCAAGGGCGGGAGGAGAACCCTGTCCAGTGACGGCGCACCCATAGACACCAGAGTCTCACACAGTACTCTCAGTAGCCCTCAAGGACTCAAGGTGTCGGCTGCGGTCTCATGAGAATCGCCGGGTGCCCCAGTCATTGGGGGTTCTTGCAGGCTTGGTCGTCCTCACAGGAGGCCAAGGAAGCTACTGCAGGGACATCCACGTGAGGAAGTCCAAAAGAGCACGGGTAAAACGGAGAGACTCAGACCCAGTGGGGAAGGCGGGTGCGCCCAGTGCGATGTACGTGTGACGTGTTCGGCATACGTGGACTGCGTATGCGTGGAAAAGCCAGAAAACTGAATTATTTCGTTTTATCTTTAATTTTAAAGCGGGATGAGGGATTATTTTCAAGGTACAGTGTTACTTTGAGGTGTAACAGTTCTTCTATTTATTGTGTTAATTAATTGTCTCCACCAGCCGAAGGCTGAGGGGAGAGTATGTTTTCCCCTCCGTCCGTGCGTCCGTGCGTCCGTCCGTCCGTCCCCAAAGTTTGTCCATGACGTCACCATAGACGTCATAGTATGGTTGACGTCACGGACGCACGGACAGGGGCGAAAACATACTCTCCCCTCAGCCTTCGGCTGGTGGAGGCAATAAATTGTTGTTATTGTCTCCTGGTGGAGACCTGTGCTCGGAAGAGCACTATAGTTCCCAAATGAGTTTTAAAGTATTTATTCAACAGTATATAGGAAAACATTAAGAATAGCTCATAGTGTGGTGCGATGCGTCCAAAAAACAGCTCCCGTAGGATTTTTGTGCTAAAATTGATTTTTTTGCAGATCCTGGTTCTATAGAGTCCAAACTATGAGAAAATGATGGGTGTCAACTTTTCCGGACCCCCACCCCCTTTCTGGGGGTCAACTAGTTTGGGACCTCCCAGAACAGTACGCCAGCCAGTTAATGTCCAATTTTCTTAATATTGGGGTTGTTTTGTAGGTTTTAAAACATTATGAGTTCATTTATTACACTTTTGAAGCAGCCAGAATAAGCTTTCTGACTTTTGGTTGGGGTCTTTCCTCATCTGGGACCCCCAGATGGACCCCTGAGCCTATCTCAGTACTCGCTCTGCTCCTGCTCCAGAACAATGTCATATTAGATCATAATTGATGCATAAAAGTTTTTTTCTGAAAACAAAAAAAAGTAGTAACAAATACCAGGGGTCTTCCACAGGGGCTTCGGGACCCCTGGGGGTCCTCGGAGTTACTACATGGTGTGATAAGAAGTGTACTTCTAAGGATTTCTTTGCTAAAATGTATTTTCTTTTTACTGCTTTGGCTTTTATAGGGACCAAACTGTCAGAAAATGATGGGTGTCAGATTTTCCTGACCCCTGCCCCCTTTCTGGGGGGGTCATCTATTTTATGACCTTGCAGAACAGTCTGTCAGCCAGTTAATGTCCAATTTTCATAATATTAGAGTTGTTTTGAAGGTTTTAAAACATTCTAAGTTCATATATTGCACTTTTGAAGCAGCCAGAATAACCTTTATGACTTTTGGTGGGGGTCTCTCCTCACTTGGGACCCCCGGAATGACCCCTGAGCCTATCTCAGTACAGTCCTTGCTCTGCTCCTGCTCCAGAACAGTGTCAAATTAGATCATAATTGAAGCATAAAAGCTTTTGTACCTGTACCTGGGCTCTGTACCTGACAACAAAAATGAGTAGCTAATACCAGGGGTCTTCCACAGGGTCCGGGACCCCCAGGTGTCCTCAGAGTTACTACAGGGGGCCATCCGAACGGCTGTTTCAGTTTTGGCCCTATTCTTGCAAGAATAATATTAGAAACTGTTAGTTTTATGTATCCTGGGTTTATGTAGTGTACTTGATGGTTTATTAGTATTCTCAGTATTATTTATTAGTAAGATGCCTCAGGGCGCCAATTCTTTGCCATCTGGCCAGTGATGTATATCGGACCTGTTACCCATGTAGACCCCTGGTACCCATATATGGAGATCCATGTACTGTATATGGAGATACATGCTTACTCAGTTATTTGTTATGATGTCCATGACAACTGACAACATACCCTTTTATGCCCATACATGGAGATCCCTGTCTGTAGAACCAGTCACACAGATATGGGCTGTCTTGGCCATCTGTCTTGGCCATATATGGATTCTGTTAGTGTGGTA
This sequence comes from Nannobrachium achirus, assembly GCF_963921795.1. Taxonomy (NCBI): domain Eukaryota; kingdom Metazoa; phylum Chordata; class Actinopteri; order Myctophiformes; family Myctophidae; genus Nannobrachium; species Nannobrachium achirus. The sequence goes on from NC_137825.1 coordinate 22,169,615, forward strand.
TGTGGCCGATTTGTGGCCTCCATATATAGGCATTCCCATATGAAGTCCTGTTAGATAAGGGCTTAATATTGAAGACATCAGGGAACTCCATTTATGGACCTTGTCATACATCTTGAATGTATGACCTCAGCATCAAAGGCTGGATTGGGGTATGTCCCTGTGACAAACTATTGTCATGTCCACTGTCATCAAGCAGCCTCACAGAAACAGGACAGACTCCTGCCCTATGAGCCTCAGGGCTGGGCAAGGCTTACTTATTTCCATCAACATTGGAGTCATTGGAACACTTTGGTCCAACAACCCTGCATCTGTGATAATGCAGGGTAATGGGATGGGATTTCAGTCAAAGAAAGAACTTGGAGCTGCACTGCTACCACATATCCTCCATGCCAACTACGTCACAATACAGTATAAATGATACCTGACAAATTGCCAAGAGCTTCCACCAATTGAAGAAAATGGATGGAATTCAGAGAGTGGAGGGTATTTTACAGTCAGATGTCTTGGCTGACTGGGAGGTTGGGGTGACCAGAGATTCGGCTGGTCCCTTTAGTAACTCTGAGGACACCTAGGGGTCCCAGACCCCCTGTGGAAGACCCCTGGTATTAGCTACTCATTTTTGTTGTCAGAGCCCAGCTACAAAAAAATATTTTATGCTTCAATTATGATCTATCATGCATACCAGGCGGAATTGGCAGAAAATGCCCCTTTTTGGGGGATTTTTTGATTTTCAAGGGGTGGGGGGTTATTTTCAAGATACAGAGTTACTTTTGGTGTCAAAAGTCTTGTATTGATAGTGTTAATCATGTCCCAAATGGGTGTGTTCAAATTTTGAACTTGATGATTATCCCCCCACCCTAACTGATACGACATTGATGCCGTGATGCGTACCATCCTATAATAAACTATTTATACATCAGTGGGAATCACTCACTGGAATGAACCATCGCTGCCGAACCCGGAAGTGTTGTAAACAAGTCTACAGCTAACGGCAGCTGAAGTTGCTCCACTCCATTGTCTCTGTCTTATAACTATATGAAGAATAACAGTTTATCTAGTTTAACATATACGATTGCAGAGTCAAAATGGAAGATGAAGAAACCAGGGTGCGAAGGTTGTTGCATATATGCTTCCGATTTCTTTATAATCACAAAATCAGCAGTTACGTAGCTATAGCAGGCTAATGTTAGCTCTAATGCGAGCAGCAATCAGCTGATAAAACAACGATTTGGCAAACAATGCTGCTATGGGTAGCAGTGTGTTGATGGTTCCGTGGTGTAGCTGGTGATGTTGTTGATTAAACGGACTGCATTTGTCTCCCTCTTTTCCTTCAGTTGTCATCTTTTGGATCTGCCCTGGGAGGATGTATTAGTTCCACATATCTTATGCCATTTGCCCCTGCAAGAGCTGGTCAGGATCCAGAGAGTGGGCAAGCAATTCCATGCCCTCATCCAGGTGTACATGGCCAACTGTCGGACCTTTGATCTATCACAGGTAGGTGTGTTTGATGATGAGGGATGGAGAAAATATTCCATTGCAATGTCTCTCACATCCTTGCACATGATTTGGGTTATTATAATTTTTTTCCTTTGTATTATTTTTCTTATTTTTAGATTTTTGATATTTTAAAGATATTTTGGGAGGCTTTATTTATAGATTACAGTTGAGACAGACAGGAAACAGGGAGCGAGAACGTGCCTGGACCATGTCCCAGGACTTTAAATGTGACCTTTTTAATTTTGGGACCTAAAAAAATACCAAAAAATAAATGAAAAAATAAAAGGACCATTACTGCATCAAAAGTAATCAACAAACAAACTATAGGCTACTATAAAAACTGGTCTACATTGGCCACATTGTCAAACAACATAAGAAAAAGGCGAAGATTTTGAAAATAGCCCATCTACAGTACAAGCTTGTACAGTAGATCGGCTATTTTCCCAATATTTATCAGTGGAATGGAGTCAAACGATCAACTCCTTCCATTCCAAGTGCTTGTCAGGGTGGGGGGTCCTTAGCCTGATAAATCAGTCCGCACATTACCACCCCCTAAGTGAAACGTAGTGTGTGAAAAGTCTGACGCTTGCAGTCAGGCTAGGGGGTCCTCAGTTCATATGATTATTTTGGGGGGTTGCGGCCGGAAAAATGTTGAGAACCACTGTCCCAGAGAGAGAGACAAACATTGATAGCAAAGGTTTAGTTTGGTTATTTATTGAAACTGCCTTTTTTCCCCCGCTCTGTGATTACATTCATAGATTGGTTCTTGCATACCCAAGGAGGCATTTTGCTCCATGCTGAAGGACAACAAAGTTCTCCAAAACCTGTCACTTCACAACTGCTCAGATTGGGTGACGGACAAGGAGCTGCTGCCAGTGATTGGCCAGAACCAGCACCTGCTGAGAGTGGACATGAAGGGATGCGTCAGGCTCACCCGCCACTCCCTGGTGGCGGTGTCCTTGAGCTGCGCGCACCTCCAGCACCTGGGCCTGGCGCACTGCGAGTGGGTGGACAGCCTGTCGCTGCGCAGCCTGGCTGACCACTGCGGGGGGCTGCAGTCCATCGACCTCACCGCCTGCCGCCAGCTGAAGGACGAGGCCATCTGCTACCTGGCCAAGAAGTGTCTCAAGTTGAGGTCTCTGTCGGTGGCAGTCAACGCCAATGTCACTGACGAGTCCGTGGAGGAGGTGGCCAAGAACTGCAGGGGCCTGGAGCAGCTGGACCTGACGGGTTGCCTGCGGGTTAGGAACCAGTCCATCAGGTACTACTTTGTGATTATCAACATGATGGGACGGTAGATTTCATTTATTCTGTGCTCCACAGAGTCATCCACTGCATAGAGAAACCTGAGTTATACTTGGTTGCATGCTGGTGGTTGTGCACCGAAGATAGTCGATCTACAAGTGAGCATGTGGTAGATCTGCTATGTTCAGTGCGCGACGTCAGTTTAATTAATAAAGAATAAATCAGGCAAGTAGAATCAAACTTTGTGCCACCCTTGCTGCACATTTCAACATTTTGCCTTGATAATGTAGTTCTCAAATTACTGAAAAAAGTGTTCTTTTGGACAAACTTAAATTGATTATGCAAAAAAAGAAAATCTCATATCTTCCCTTTCTATACTATTCATAGAATAAGATCTACAATCTCACAACATGTCACACTGCGACATGTTGTGAGCTTGTTTAACTGCTGTCACGCAACTAAGAACTGTATTAAATCAGGTCAGACCTTGTGCCACCCTTGCTGCACCCTTTGGCATCAGCCACCCCACATTATCTGATGTTTTCTTTTCTTTGCAGACCTACCTACCAGTGGTTTAAAGTAAAGTACATTTACTCTTGTAACTGCACTTTAGTACAATACAACGGTATTGTTTAACTTTACTGGAGTATTTCCAATTTTCAGTAGGCCTACTTTTACTTCTACTCTTTGAGCTACTAGTTACTTTGTAGATTTAGATTATTATTAGAAAACATACATTGGCACTATCTACATTTCGTCCATTTAAAAATAGCTGATCTACAAGCTCACAATGTGTCATGAATGATGAGACACATTGTGAGCTTCTAGATCTGCTATTGCCAAAAGATTTGTACACATTTGAAAACTTGTGAAACGGGACATTCTACATAATGACTACTTTCTACTTTTGGTATGATACCAATACTTTTGTACTTACTCAAGTAAATGTGGAATTCCGGACTTTTACTTGTAACGCTACTTTGCAGTATTGAGACTTTTTACCGGTACTTAAAGTAAAAAGAGTACTTTCACCACCACTGCTGCCTACAGTACCAGTAAGACTCCCTAATCGGGAGATAAGTTGGTCGCTTATCTCCACAAATATCACAGCCTCCACCTCTCACGTCATACGGGCAGCCATAGTTAAGGTGGTTGCACACTGCTGCGTTTTTCGTTGCGAAATGCGTTTTTCAGGGCAAGGAGAGAGAGAGAGATAGAGAGAGCAAGGGACCGAGTGGTGCGCGAAACGGGCGGCAGTGTGCAAACGTGACTGACATAACGTGAGGTTGATTTTTTTATTTGCGTGCTCCGAAATTCACTCCGATATTCGGCCCGAAAAACGCAGCAGTGTGCAACCACCTTTACACCTGGAATGTTGAATCTCCATATATGGAGATAACCTACCCATCACACAAAGTCTGACCTCACCAGCCCATACCTGGGCATGGACGACTTATATCTCCATATACGGAGATGGCCATATATGGAGATACGATGACATCACAGAGTCCACAGCTGATGATGTGGCGTGATGTCATACAATACACAAACAAGCCCTATATAAAGGGGCAATTCTCACCAGGGAAGAGAGCATTCCCCACTAGCTGAGTATCTTAACACGTTGCAAGCCGCGGCAGAACCCTCTGAACAGAGGTAGCGCCGAAGAAATAAGCCATTTATTTACAAACATGTTTTAAAAAAACAAAGCCCACATGATAACAACACGTACTGGAGTGCTCGACACAGCGTACATATTCATCCTGCAGAGGTCGGCGATCTTACTTTGGCGAGGCGGAGGGGAGATCAATTCCATTCGTTTACGTGCGGCGAAGCAGGGAAAGGAGCGATAGAGAAGCGGCGCCCGAACGTGATTGAAACCGCGATCCACGAACAGAGACAAAGACCAGCCATCTTGTTTGAGCTTCTTGCTGAGTTTCAACACTGGGGAGAGGATGAGGCTCCTCCTGGCCAGCCATCCATCCAGAATGTGAGTCAACGGCGTGGCCTGCTGGATATTAGGAGTATCACACCCAGCACCAGAAAATGACTGTCAGAGCATATTAACCCTTTCAGATCGCTCCAAAAAGACACAGAGAAGAATTTCCGATGTTTTTTTTTTTTTTATTATAATTTATATCAAAAGTCCGGGAATAGACGGCGTGGCTGATGGGACCCAGTAGGAAGTCCGAGGGAGTACGGCCAGGCTTAGAAGGTGTTAAGATGGTTGGATGTGATGATAAGCCACAAATAGGCCAAAAGTTTGTTTTACCAATTATCAAGACATACGGGCAGTTGACAGTTTGCCATTGTTACTCATTGAAGTTGAATCTCCATCTGAATCCCTTTTATGCCCATATATGGAGATCCCTGCTCTGAGTATCTGACATCACTAATCCCTTTTATGCCCATATATGGAGATCCCTGCTCTGAGTATCTGACATCACTAATCCCTTTTATGCCCATATACAGTATGGAGATCCCTAACAGAATCCATTTTATGCCCATATATGGAGATACCTGCTCTGAGTATCTGACATCACTGTGATGTCACCTGTTTATGCCTAAATATGGAGATCCCTGCTCTGAGTATCTGACATCACTGCGATCTCACCTGTGATGTCACAGTGACACATCACCTCAGTATCTGTGATGTCACAGTGACACATCACCTCAGTATCAGGCGTTACACGTATACATTGAGCAGGGCAAAGGTGTGACGTGTGTGACGGACGGACGGACGGACGGCCGGTGGAGGTTTTCATACTAAACTGCGACCTTACGGTCGCAATCATATCAATCCTCTCTGCATGCTGTGTGTGTTTACAGGACTGTTGCTGAGTACTGCCCAAAGCTGCAGTCCCTGAAGGTGAATCACTGCCACAATGTGACCGAGTCGAGTCTAGATCCCCTACGGAAACGGAACGTAGAGATTGATGTCGAGCCACCTTTGCAGAGGGCCTTGGTGCTTCTACAGGACGTGGTGGGGTTCGCCCCCTTTATTAATCTCCAGATCTAACAACCGAAAACAGGTAGCTTGTAGTGACACATTAGCAGGTGTTGACACTCAGCACTGCTGACATACAAAGATCAGACCTCTGATTTAAGTGTATTGGAAGTAGTACTGCCAGTATTAATCGATATTTCCTTCCTTGTTTGCAGATTTTGCCTTCAAAGCAGATGGACTGGTTCAACGGTATCCAATATCGTCTTATCTCTCTGCAATGATGTGTACAGTGTGTAGGAAATAAACTACCATATTTATTGCTGTTGTACAAGTCAGTGGTTTTCAAACATTTACATGTCAAGGACCCCCATTTTCAGACATATTTGGCCGTGGACCCCCATCTGAAACTATTTGGCGCCAGTGACCCCATAAGAGAAGATTGTGTTACTATTATTTGTTTTTACAATTTTCCAAAATAGCTGAAATAAAAATAAAAATAGGGTCAACACGGTTAAACTGATTTTGATGCTGTATTAATTGATTTTGATGGGGGACCCTCCCAAGGACGCTTGGGGGTCCCCAGACCCCACTTTGAGAACCACTGGTATAGGTAATCAGATGAAGTCGTAAACATTTGAAGAATTTGTACTTGTAAGAATACGTTCTATGTCTTAGATCTATTATATAGACAATATCTATACATCAATCAGTGTCATCACCTTTGGCTTTGAAGAAGACCAAATCTAACCAAAATACAATGTTATTGTATTTTTTTAAACAAAGTTATGTTTTGCTTTGTGTATATTGCAAAGCTGTTTTTAATGTAAGAAACCATTAAGTTTGTTTCATTCAGAAACATTTTAAAACGTTTGAGTTTAATTAAACATTTTATTTTGCATGCATGTGCTAGCCTTAAGTTGTGGTATTAATAGTAATATCATTCTGTTTTGTTTTATGATTTTTTTATATAATTTTATCTTTTGATTGTAATTCATCAAATGTCACATATTTGGCAATACTGTTAAGAAAATTACAGGTTGTGGCCTTCAAAGTCTGAATATGAGTCCCATGTATTTACATAATTTATTTAAATAATTATAAGGTCAGTGATATGCTGTAAAACATACATGAACACAGACATTTTAAACTTGAAAAATATTACGAATATATTGCACTGTTCACTGCTTTTTATAACACCTTGCTCTCTGTCTGTAATAAATATATGCAGTAGATGTCCTGTTCTTTCAGTGTGTGGCGAATCAGCTTGGTGGGAATTAACTTCTGATTTGGGCATATTTGGCTAAAGCCACTCAGGCTAAAGCCAGAGGGAAATAACTAAGGGAGATGCAAAACACCTGTTTTAATTAAGGCGACGAATGAGCCTGTTCAGAAGAAAAGAACCGGACTTCTAGGTTAAATGAAACAAAAATACACAAACTTTAGGGAATATATTAACGTTTGGCGGTAAATGTAGTTAAAGCTTCCTGGTCTGGACCATCATTTTTCTCTCAGTCGAATGGGCGGGCGGCCAGGCCAGGCGTCAAGGAGAACAGCCAGGTAAACTTTAAAAGAAGCTTAACCTAAAAAAAACAAATAAACGTGAACTGAACGAAGATAACATAGCATAGTTTTAATTATTACATTGTCCATGTGCTTAAAAGTGAAATGTATGCGATAATGCGACGGGTTACACCATTTGGTTACTGTTTTCAATTTCATGACGTTAATTGAACAGCAGGTGGCATCCATGTGTCAGGATAGCGTTAAACGATTTACACTTCAAATGTTGTGTTGTTGCACTTGCAGGCCTGTTGTCAAGAGGTGGAAAAAGTAGGTATACTCGCATTTGTTTCATAAAGTATAAATACTGCAATGCAGAAATAGTCTACTCTTTTACAGGTAGGTAGCCTAAATGTCCGGAATTTAAAATGTAGGCTACTTGAGTAAAAGTAGCCTACAAAATGCAGAATGTCTAATTTGAACATTTCAAAAATCTTTTGAAAATAGCATATCTAGTGCGTGGCATTGTGAGCATGTAGGTCTCTTATTTTCAAATGGCTGAAATGTGAAGTTGTTGAAGTGGTATAGGCCTACTGTATGTTTTGTTATCCAAATCTACAAAATTGGTAACTAAAGTTTTCTAATAAATTTAGTGGAGAAAAAGTAGCTACAATATTTGCCTATGAGATGTAGTGAAATAGAAGTAAAAGTAGGCTATTGGAAATTGGAAATACTCAAGTAAAGTACAAATACCTCAAAATTGTACTGAAGTACAGTACTTAAGTAAATGTACTTAGTTACTTTACTGCCCTTTGTAGGCTTTAACACTTGATACGATTTGAACTAAAGGAAAGTACTAGGACTTCCAAAACACCTCAAACAAAATATAAAAGAAGATGGTTTCGGTGTTGTTGACATTTGACAATGAAATAACAAACCAGAGACATTACAAAGACTTTGTATTTAGAAAATAGGTACTTGGTTTAGTTGGAGGACCTCCTGTGAGGTGTAACCTTCCGGCAGTGTTATATAATAGCCTACTGTACCTTGTAACTGATAAACATAAGGTCTGTCTGCGTTTTTTTCTCATTCTGGTGGTGGGATATGGTGTATCTATTAAAATATTTTGAGACGGGGTTCCTTGACATGAAAAAGTTTGAGAACACTCAGAAAACTGTTAGGATATAGAAGGCATTTCATTGTAGAATCGGCCTATATCAGTGGTTCCCCCAAAATGATGTATTTGGCCGCGGACCCCCATCTCAGAATAGTTTTTTCCATGGACCCCCAGAAGCAAAGATTTGAGTTAAACGTTCACTCTGAATTTAGGTCTTGTCAAATGCTAGATGCAGAATAGATACACGCATACTCAGGGGCGTCACAAAGGGGGAAAGTGGGACTGAGTTACTAGGGTCCAAGGTGGAGGGGCCTTAATTATTTTATACTTAAGCTATTGAAATATAGCATATATATATATATGGTACAAGCTCACAGCGCGGCACCGAGTGCAAAAACTCAAATTTTGCTTCTGGGGGTGTCCCTGCAACTAAATATTTTGAGATGGGGGTCAGTGGCCAAATACATATAATTTTGGGGGTCCTTCACATTAAAAGGTTTGAGCACCACTGACATAGAAACATATTTTTATTAAACAAAAACTGATTTGAAATATATAAAGACCTTTTCACGAATTTTCAAAAATAATAGAAGATATACAAGCTTGTGAGCTTGTATATCTGCTATTTTTCAATAGTTAAAGTACCCAGGGCCCATAATTTGGTGCGACACCCCTGGTTTTACCCATGCTATCTGTGTTGACCATGCAGAGCCAGCTGCTGAAGGTGCACTATAGGCTGCAGACCTGTGGAGTGGGACTGACCTGTCGACAGTGCTGCTGATTACCATGTGTTATTCCAGTGTCATTTAATAGGTAAGTAAGTTGTTACTTGTTACATAGTCATAGAAGAGTGCAGTTCGATGCACTCTGTGGATTTTGAACTTCAAAAATGTGTCTACCACTCAGGACTGAATGGTGGAAGATGGGACACGTTTTCAAGTTTTTTGGCCAGGAAATACAATATTAAAAGAGTAGTTCACCCCCAAAATGACTTTTTTCTATTGATTACTCACGCTATGGAGACTTGAGTTCAATGATATTTGTTTGTATTAGTCACATTCCAAAAGACTTTGGAACAAGTTAAGGTGGGTACATTGATCCTGCACAAAAGGTCATAAAATGTTATGTATTAAACAAGAAAAGCCAAGTGGTGTACGCATGGTCATATGTTTGCTCATTGATTTAATAAAGACTCAACTTACCTCAAAACACAGTGACCCCATATAGGCTTAGCCACAATCTGAACCGGTACATGGTACAACAGGACAGACCAAATTAACATCACATCTGATCATGTCGTACCATCTTACCATCTACAAGATTGGTTCCCAAACTTACATTTTAGCTTGAGACCCAAAAGAGAAATTTGATGTCTCCCCAGGAGGCTTGTAGATAGCCGATCTACAAGCTCACAACACGTCAATATGTGATGTGTTGTGTGGTTGTAGATCTGCTATTTTCAGTACTTCTTAAATGTATGATTTTTTTAATGGAATTCTTTGAAGAAAAGACCCACTGTTTGGGAAACAATGATCTACTCCCCCTCAAACACGCAAATCACAGAGATCAATTGAATCACTGGACATGTCAAAAATCTATTTTTCTCGAGTAGTTAATTCACTATGTACACTGTATGACCCAAACCATCGCTGTTGTAAAGTTAAAATAAGCCTATTGCTACCACACATTGTTTTTGGAATCCTTGAAACATGGCATAGCTCATTTTACTCAGTGGCTTGACATACTCCCCTATATTTAATTTTGTGACTGTTGTTTCTTCTTTGCCGTGGAGATAGTGGTTTTGTCACAGAGAAAAGAAAAACCACACCTGTGTGAAGTGAGCGGTGCTGCTGCTAGGCGCATATGTCAATGGAATTGATACAATGGAAAAACACTTAGAAAAATACATGGAACATATCTGAGCGGTTAGCACTGCTCAAAAAAAGACGTGTATAAGTTCAGAATTGAAAAGGAAAAGTAAACTTTAATAACAATTGTAAAATAGCAGCAATACATGCTGCAAGCCATTTTCAACCCATTCTGTTGTCACCACCACCCATACTATACCAATCAGACAGCGAATATAGCTGACTGATTCCGCTTGGACAACAGAACTTAAGCAGTCACAGTGTGAAATGTACAGTAGCCTCCCCTTGATGTGTTGCTCAGCAGTCAAGAAGGGGTTAAAAACATTTTAGACCACATCCATCATCTAGGACCTCAATTAGCATTGATCTAGAGGGGGGAAAGAAACATGGCTGTGTTATTATATACTATGGAGCAATTTCTGTTCCAGTGATTGAGTGTGTGGGGGGGATTTCTGAAACATAGCTGGCCTAACATATTTCGTCTTCCTGTCAATAATGTGGCACTTGTCCAAATTATGGATCGATAGTAACTGATCATTTTATGCTAAGGCACGATGAAGTTGCTCTGTTTTATTCACTATGCAGTTTTGCCCCTGGCATCATATAATATACTTAGTAAAAACTGGGCTAGGTGAAATGCAAAGAAATAAATCTCGGTGGCTGCTCTGAGAAGGCTTTCTAACACAGTAACTTAATGGTGTTTTTCAGAGGCTGCTGGGTTTCATTCATGTGTGTGGCGGTGGCTGCTACTCATAGCAAACAGCTAAAAGAAAATCTATTGTGATCCTCTCATCTTTGTGGGTTGTGTTGAGGAAAGGCTGTTACTTGGTATAATCCGCAGGGGTCTTCAATGTTTTCAGGCCAAGGACCCCTTAGTCGAGAGAGAGAGATGAAGCAGGGACCCCCACGACCCATAGATACCATATAGTTTCATCGTTTGAACGCACAATCATCAGTTTATTTTGGATGTAAATTTGTGTTTTCAGATATTTACTGTAACCACTTGAACCGTCAATACTTAATAAGCTTGACCTTTCAGTCTGTACTTAATCTGCTCTTTTTCTCCTCTACACCAAACCTCTTTGCCGAAAATAGCTGATCTACAAGTTCACAACACCTCGAAGCGTTGTGAGCTTGTAGATCTGCTATTTTTGGCTAAGGTTCTCAGAATCTAGAAACTAGGGTTCAAGTGGTGATATAAAAAAGAGGAAAAGCTTCTATCACACAAAGATTTGGAGGACCCCTTGTGGTAACTCTGAGGACCTCCTAGGGGTCCCGGATAATGTACTTATCTTCATGCTTATGGGAGGGACATAATAATGAAAAGTAATCAATTCACCTGGCCTGTATACATGTGTAATGATACTGTTAATTTGAGATAAACAGTGATAAACATTCACCTGTAAATTTAGCCATTAAAGAATAAAGATGGTGTTGCCTATTTGGATGCATTTACAGATCGTGCACATGTTAAATGAATACTTAGTGACAAATATGAAGCCAACAAAGAAATAATACTTCTAGGTCTTGAAAAGACCTGAAATTAAGTGATCTTTATTTCTCTTTGAACTTTTGGAACAAAATCAGTTCATGCTTAAAATGAAAACAAAATAGTCCTTCTTACAATTTTAATTAATTCAATGGGGCTGGGTTGGGCCAAATGGTGTGAGAGATTTTAGTTAATTTTCATATTTTTAATTAACAGACCTTTTCTACCGTGTTCATCAGTGAACCAGACTTATTTTTCTCATTTATTTGATGTACTTTATCTCTTCCAACCATTCATATACAACCTTAGTGGATTCAGGGACTTAAGGATCAGTCTTTTGGCCACCAGAGAAGCATAACTAATGACAACATTAGGGTGGCTTTGTGAGCATGGCCATCAAATGTCGATCAACCAAGCAAGAAATAATGTTGGATTTTGTAATCTGCATGAATAAACATTTATGTTTAGAATGAGTTGAACTAAACTGTGAGGGTTCTGTGTTTAGAAAGATATTTGAAGGTGAACAGTTTTTCTCTCTCTTTGTTTTGTACTGAAAGATACCATGTTGTCCTAACTGTAACTTAGTCCCACATTTTGTGTGGATTCAGGCCAAGCAGAAGTCCGTTTTGTGCTTGGCCAAGGCATGATTCTCAAGGAATGATGCAATGTTAGTCGTGACACGGTGGCTGGAAGATTGGTCATTTTCGGTGAGTGACACCACCGTGTGACAAAGTATAAATTCAGCTCAACCCTGTCACACAAGGCATCTTCAGAATTGACATTTGAAGCTTTCTTAGCATCTACCAGTAAACATAATCAGACCCATTTGCACCTCGCTAATTACTCTGTTCCTAGCCCTAGACTGACAGCCAACACATGGACAGCCAGCTCTGGAGCTCTGGGCTTAGCCTGCTGGCATTTGGCCCCGCTTGCGAGCGGCCACAAAAAAATGCATGCCCATCTCTCTTCATTAGGAGCTTTTTCTTCTTTCCCTTTCAGTGAATGGAGTTTATGACAAGTGTGACAGACAAGAGCTATTCACGGCTTGAATGGTGAATGCATTGTCCCAGTTCTCTTTTGAAAGAGCCCCATATGTTACCGTGAAGGTCAGCAAAACTGTCACGTACTATATTGTTGTTGTTGATTTATTTATTAGAGGCTAATATAATATTTGCCCAAGATTTTGTATGACATTTCAAATGTTTTGTATATTTGGTATATTTTTATTTTAGCACGGAATCCTGGCTCCTATATACTGTAGGTGTAGGTAGGCTACTGTTGCTGATCAAGCAACTTAACAGTTTATGCATACAATTTGCATGGTATTTAAGTAAATCTTAATGCATCAGAGACGAGTATTAATTCTCTGCCCCTTTTTATGCTTGGCCCGACTGTTCATGTTGTCGGTTCGGGTTCTGAACAGTAGAATCCTCTATCTAAGTTACATGTCCATTTGGTTCTATTTTCCACTCTCAAAGATAAATTATCACAGAGGATGTGACTGTGTGCAGTGGAGTGGCAGTTGACATTAGCGTGATAGTGTTTTGCTAAAGCACATTATAGCTGCCTCTTACGAGATCTGATCTGACCCAACATCGCGTCTCGTCTGTGGGGCCTTTTAGGGGGAGCAGCGAGATGCTGTCTGTTCACTGGACCACAATTCACTATGTGAAGGAAGCACAATATAATAAGCAAAGTATCAACCTTTTAAGCTGTTTGTTGTGGCCTTTCCATTGCACACCTGATGCACTCACTTTAACTTATGTTATCTTAAAATAAATTAGCGATTTTGACATTTCTTTAAAGAGGTGTCGTAATCCATGTGGTTAAAGAGATCATGACATAAAAAAAAAAAAAAAAAAAAAATATATATATATATATATATATATATATATACATTTTGTGGCTTTTTTCATGTTTCCTGACCTCAAATACACCCAAACAAAACGAAAGTTCAACATTCAGTGGTTTTCTGTAATCTGTACTTTTTGGAATAATTAGGCTCCGAAAAGTGGGTTCATTTGCCTCTGGACAACGCATCATCATCCAAGGGAGGATGTGGTTGTAGGTGAGGGTGAACGCAACAACTGAACTGGTAAATGGTAAATGGTGCATTGGAACGATACAAACACAGTGGAAAGTAACATCAAAGGTGATACGCACATTTGTATTTTTATTTTTTTTATGTCATGACCCCTGTAACCACTTAAACCCTAGTTCATTGACTAGGGTTACCACAGGGGTCTATACTTAGTCCCCCCTTTTCCCCCTCTACAGCAGATATCTTCACCGAAAATAGCCGATCAAGAAGATCATGTTGCATTACGACACAATGTGAGCTTGTAGATCTGCTATGTTCGCTCATTGCGACATGCCCAGCATGGTTAGTGGCCTCTCCCTCCTACCCACCCAGGGGCAAAGGATGTCAGCTACAGGCATGCTCAATTTCCCTGCAATATAAACATAATAACTTTAGGAGAATGAGTAAACAATGAAAATGATGAGGATTCATCCTGACAGCAGCATTTTGCCCTCAATACAAGTCATTTGACCTGCTAAATCGTCAGTATGTATGAGTTGAACCTTTGTCCTCCAGCAAGTAGAGATCAGAGTTCAGCTGTAGTCACAGATCACATCTGGTTATGTCGAGCGGACACTGAAAGATCTTCTCTTGGTTGTCTACATTTACGCTCTGTATCATTTAGCTACATTAAGTTCTTTATAATTTGCCATTTTGACCGTTATATCTTTTTATAGAATTAATACAGAATAAAATATATCTGCCTTCTCTTGTTTGGCCTTTTCTTAAGTCAAATTACAACTGCAGCACCAACAAATATTCAAGTCACTAGTATAAAATTGTCTCTTTGTCAGATGTAATAGCTAAATTGTAAAACAGCAATTTTGCTGGTTAAATCTGAGATCTGGGAAATGTTGATTTGTCTCCCATTCTGGCAGCAAGAAATAGTGCAACAGATTTTCTCTGAATCCAACAAAGATGCACCACGAACAAGATCCAGATGCAACCATTGTCACTCATGTGCCACCAGCACCACAGTTTAGTTCTTATCATTATAAAAAAAAGTAATTTGACTTTGCATGTTTGTATGTTTTGTAATACAATGAGTAGCCTATACTACAGTGTGTGGCACTTATCATCACTTCCTGTGTTAAGGCAAGAGTTCCCCGCTTTTGTCAGACCAGTAAAGAAGTTCAGTTGTGGTATTTCTAGCCATGGTAAAGATGCAGGTCTGTATTAGGTACTGTAACTCACTCCCTGGTTGAAATGGTTGAAATGTAAATCCAGGATTGGACCTTTAGACATAAGGTACTTGCATGTGCATGTGTCGTTTCTTTGAGTCTGTTTCACAAGTTCAAGTATATACGTTGTTGTACAACAAATAGCCAAAATAGCCAATTTACAAGATTAGAACGCATCACAACCACCCAACATGTTGTGAACTTGTAGAACTGGTAGTTTGACTGTTTTTGAAAATATAAAAACTTTGGGAAAATGTTAGGGATACGTACATGCCCAAAATTGTAATGCCAGGCCTGAAAGTGTTTAAAACCCTGAAATGAAGAAAGCTCTTTATCTTTCGCTGGTTGGACAAACATCCAAATATGTGTTTAGTACATGTCTCAGCCTGTAGATTAATGACATTAACGAAGTTTCCATTAGCACAGTGAAGAAAGGGGAGACAGAGGCGTCCATGCAGAAAGCCGCATGACTGAAGCACTGATAAGCGAAAATGAAACACATCTCTATGGGCCAAGAGAGGCCAGGAAATGCCACTCCAAATTAGCGCGGTGCCCAATTTGTTGTTTCTTCATTAGCCCACCAGCCTCTGTTGGGCAGAGGAGGGATGTTTTGACCCATCCTGTGCCTGAATTCCCCCCTTTGGTCTTCTAGAAAAGTTTTCTGTGGCTGGAGTGGAGAGAGGTGGCTACTGTACGTGGGAAAACCAAGAGTGTTAGAACCCCATGTCCCATTCTGGGCATATGCCATAATGTGCAAACATTCGCCGTAAATACTAGCCTAGTGTCGCGTAACTCTATTACACAATCTCCGAATGCCTCATGGAGTCTGGAACTGCACCTCCCGAAATCTGCGAACGGAAGCTGTCATCTGTTTGTCATTTCCGTTCCCCAAAATATATTTTTTAATATTTTAACATTTTATTTTAGAATGTCCCTTTCTAATGAGCAGCAATAAGCTATGCTTAGGTTATTTAGATTTGCGTGACTGTATCCTCGGATCATTTTCAGAGCTTCCATGATTTAGACCAGGAGTTGGCAACCTTTTTGATACCATTTTCTTGATAGTCAGTGTGCCATATTAACATTAGGTTTAATTATGACATCAGATCAAAATGTAATATTTCCATGTATTTGATTGTCCATAGGCTACAGTATGCATAACCTTTTTTTTTCTTATGAAATATTTTCTTTCACATCAGGATGTAATGATCACATTAGACATTAGAATATCTCCCAGACTCCCTCCCCAGTCAGAGTTAGGAGTTTGAATGAATGTAGATTTATGTGCAGGGTGTAATTCGTAAATAGATGTGAGGGGATTAACTTTATTTATTTATTTGTTTATTTAAAAATATATTTATATTTAACCTATTTTGACCAAGCCTAATGCCTCATAAGTGGCGTTTCCATAAACTTAATCGAATTAGGGAAGCGAATTATCAGAAATACGCATTAAGACAAAGCGAATTTAGCATGTTTCCATTTGCGGGTGTCATTCGAATTAGCGACGTCGCAAGAGTTGATCGGGCTGATTTTTTTCAGACCGAACCTGAGCACTGCACCGTCTGCACGTCTGACTGCCTTCACTCGGTCGCTGTCTAGTAGTGGGAAGAAGGGATTATCAGTCATCATCATGGCCCCAAATAACTTTTAAATATATTACAATTGGCGACAAGTCTCTTACGAAATTGGCAAGAGTTCCTCTCAATACATAAAGCTACCGGTTCACCGGGAAAACCGCGGTCGCGTAGCTGCACAGTGGAAGTTTCAGCGTCCTCTGGAAGGTCAGGTGGCCGATCTGGAAGCTCACAACGCGGCGCGGAGACGTGGATGCGAGCTGCTGTGCCTGTGAGCTTGTAGATTGGGCACTCCAGGCACGCAACACCGTGGGATGAGGAAGGGTTCGCTCGCCACCGATGGCTTGAGGTGAAAACGGGAGGAAGACCCGTGTCACTCTGTGTGTAACAAACAACAGGTTTGTTTTGTAGGCTAACGCTATACCATGGACAAAGCGGCAGTGAAATAGACCTAGAACGTCATACTTTATTCGAATGTATTGTCTGACCCGTTTCCATTCACTTTTGCGCATTTAGTTTATTCGATTAAGCCTCAAAATCCTCCTCCAAGCGGATAATCTTTTTTGCGGATAATGAAAGTTTATTCGCATTTTGAAGTGTTTCCATAAAAACATTTTGCGACTAAGCCGTTAATGCGCAAAAAGTGGCTTTATGGAAACGCCACTATTCACACTACAGATATATAGTTGAACGTTTTGCTTGGTAATTCAATGTAATCTCAATGGAAACCAGCTTTAAAGGCTGGATTCCAAGGACAGCCGACACGCCCAGCCTTTAAAGCTGGTTTCCATTGAGATTACATTGAATTACCAAGCAAAACGTTCAACTATATATCTGTAGTGTGAATGAGGCATAACACCCTGTGGGAGACCCCCATCAACTAAGTATATACGGTAGTAGCAAACTATGAAAGTGTAAAAAGTAACTGTGTTGGGCGGGGATAATCTAACACAAACACAGAATTTGTAAAAAAAATAAAATAAAAAAAACTCAGCCCGCAACCACCAATATTTACAAGCCACTTTACAGAAAAGACAAACCCAAAGTTGCTTATAATAAGCAGACCTGCAATCCTCATGGAAGCACAGTAGCATCATTTGCATGGTCACACCCGAATTTGAGACTTTGTTCAGCTTGCGGCTAGTATTATTATTATTTTTCTCTCTCTCTTTTACAAGATGGGGGGTGGGGGGGGGGGGGGGTGCGGGAGGCTTATCTTGCTGTCACAACCTTGTGAATTGCATAATTCTCCTGATATTTTCGAAGGATTCTTATTTAGTTTTTATGACTTATTCAGATGGTATCAGATGACCTTACGTTTTGAATTCATTGTCCTTTACACAGTATATGGGTTTCACAGTGTTTTTAGAAGGTTATACAGGCATAATGCAGCCCTTGTTATTTGCATTGCCACTCGTCATCAAGCACCTCATTATATTCCATTGGCTCAGATATTAAAGTATACAGTTTCAGACCCCATTAGATTTTCAACCCACACATCAACGAGCAGTCAGCCCCCTGCTACGTCCAGAAATATACTGTAGGCCTACATTAACCACTTTAAATGGAGACTTGATCAATGGGCACAAATAGTTTGTAATATATTTTTTTATCTTAGGAATGTGACAAAAAAAAAATCGAACTCAAGTCATTTTGGGGCTGAACTACTCCTTTAACTTATTAAAACGGGAAATCTTCTGGTTGTTTTAGATTTTAGCGTTGGCTATTCAAAAATAGCAGATATACAAGCTTGCAGCGTGACACTTTGTGCCACGCTGCAAGCTTGTACATCTGCTATTTTTGAATGTGTTGAATAATACATACTTAGTTGATTGGGGCCCCAAGGGGTCTATTGCCTACTATTATACTACAAGCTCACAATGATTTGTGCTACTGTGAGCTTGTAGATCAGCTATTGCTTACTCTTGCGCTACGGATGTGTGAAAGAAAATAGCCTCACTGTAAATTGTGTGAAGTGTTATCCTGGACTTCTTTGGCTACCAGTGTTTGAAAAGACAATAACATTTTATTGTGTATTGAGCCACCTTTCTGGTCTTGTTTGGCAATAATATACTTAGATAACTACTGTAGGTAACTATTGATGTCCCTTGTTGGAAATAAACAACTTTCAGCTGAAAACTATTCTTGATAAATGTTAGGGCCGGGCAGTAAGTACATCATTGTATCCATATCGTATATGTGGGTAGATGTCCGTGACATGGTATATGGTATTTTGATACCAATACTTTTGTACTTTTACTAAAGTTAATTTTGAATTCCAGACTTTTACACAGTATTTCTACATTCTACTTATTAATACTTTTAGAAAATAAATTAGTAATTAGTACTTTTCCCACCACTGCCCAGATGTCCTTTTACGAAAACGTCCCATTTCCCACTCGCCATTGAAGCCCAAAATATCATCTAAACATTTAACTCCAAACCCAACCTCACACCCAAACCCATCAAATGACTTGCCACGTACCTTACTGCTGCAGGTTGATGTTTCGTGTGGAGCCTTCTAAACAAAGGGTGTACCCTGGTTTCCCAACCAGTTTGCATGCATAATGATAGGATTGCAATTGTCCTGAGGTAGAAACGGTCTCAAGTCGCTTATCATCCACTCTCTCTGACCTCCTTTCTGTAGTGTCTCTCCCACTTGGAATAAAGTAATGCCTTATGGAAAGTAGGCTACTTTACAAAATGAGAAGCGTCTGAACAAAAGTTTGAAATAAAATTAGTCGTCACACAAACCACTTTCAACCTGGCGTTCCTATTTTGGGCATGTCATTATTGGCTAAATCTGTCAAATATATATAAAATTATTTTTAAATGTGAAAATAGCTGATAAGCTCACATGCAGCGATGCTTCTAGATTGCCTATTTTTGACATGTGATAGCATATACTGTATGAAAGTATAAAATAGAGTTTAGTTGGTATTAACAATAATAAATTATACTTTGTTTATTACATTAAAAATAAAATACAATCACAGCAAAGAAAACAAAGGTTTGGGGTGAACAGTGGTATATTTTGGAGTACTGAGGCGGCATCGGGTCGAACAGTGAGGTTTCAGGAAGGGAGAGAGAAACTGTTGCCAAATGGCCCCTCAAAAAAATATGAAAATAGCAGAAGGTGACATGTTGTGATCTTGCAGATCTGCTATTTTAATATTTTTTTGACAATGTCTGTCAATAATGACCTGACCACAATAACCTTATTAATTTAATTTGAATTTAAATATTACATCGTGGACCCCAGGAAGAGTAGATGATGGTATGTATCAGCTAATGGATATCCTAATAAACGTTTTTATATTCATTCATTCATTCATTCATTCATTTATTTAGTTATTCTTTCATTTTCCGCTGCTTTCCGCGGGCCCCCACTTTGAAAAGCACTGGTCTATGATGGCTGGGTCCTTATCTGCCACGGCCCACTAATGTCCACTGGGGACCAAGGCCGCTTGGCACCCACCGATCCTTTCTCATAGTCCGGGATGAGGCAGCAGCCTCCAGCGGATCATGGCAGCTCTAGAGATGGATGCCATATGGCCCCCTCTATTCTCAAAGGAGCTGGAGCCGTTGGGATGCCCCCACCCCTATAATGGCTGATTTATACTTGGTTGTGCACCAGTATCGCACACTTATCTACAAGCTCACAGCGTGTCACGCTGCTATACACGTTGTGTGAGCTTGTAGATCTGCTATTTACGGTGTGCGACAATGGCAGGCAACTTAAGAATAAATCAGTCTTACATGTAGCCTTCACCAGAAGTTTTAACAATGTGGGCAGTCATGAAGCATTTTGTCTTTTTCTTGTTGTTGACTTGTTTGCTACCGTCGCATCCCTCCATGAGAAATGTTTAGAATCTTGCTAAATTAGACAGAACTTTCTCACACTGTATATTATATTTTTGGGGGGGAGTGGGTGGGGGGGTTGTATTGATAGCAACAGTGTGTTTGAGAGAGAGAGAGAGAGAGAGAGAGAGAGAGAGAGAGGTTAAAAGGTCATAGCCACGAATCACGATGCAGGATCATTTATTGATAATTTTTTATTTTGAGTATCAATAAAGTATATCATGCGTCGTGGCTATGAGTGTGTGTGCAGCCTTTTCTTCACTTTTAGACTTATTTACCAAGGTCAGCAGCACCTCATCAATACTGGTTTGTTTGCCAGAGAGAGAGAGAGAGAGAGAGAGAGAGAGAGAGAGAGGATGACATCACAGAGCCTTGGGTTGGGTTTGAACCCGGACCAGCTGCGAGAAGAACCATAATAACCTTATTTTTTACATTCCTGCCACATCATTGATCATTTTCAGCATCTCTGGAGCGATTTCTATTCATTTAACGGTAGTGTATTTTTTTATTTATTTACTAAGTAGACCCCCGGGAGAACCCCGTTTAAGTGGTTTAAAATCTGTAGATTATTGCGACCGCCGGTCGCAAATATACTATGAAAACCGGAACATCTTGTCCACGTATCTCTGTCACGCTTGACACTGACATTTTGGGGTAAACTACTCCTCTAACCCATTAAAAAACGGGAAAGCATCTGGTTGTTTTAGATTTTAGCGTTGGCTATTAAAAAATAGCAGATATGCAAGCTTGTTTTGAAAAAATCTTGGAAGTGTTTAAAAATGTGTTGAATAATTGAGACCGGCACATCTTCTCCGCGTATCTTTGTCTGTACGTCACGCCTGACACTGTGGTTCTACAGGTTTGTCTGTGGTTCTATGGGTTTGTCTGTGGTTCTATGGGTTTGCCGCTCTGACATCACGCTCTGGCTTGATGTCCCTTTTATGCCCATATATGGAGATCACTGATGTCATCACGAGTCACACTTGCAAATGAATTAAGTCCTTGTCCTTTTTATGCCCATATATGGAGATCCCTGTCCCAATGTCATCAATATTAAGCGCATATCTGGGAATGCCCATATTTGGTAATGCCCGTATATGGGCATGTTCTGACATCACATTGTTGACTATCATGCAGGGGTCTCAGTGTGGGGATTAAGGGGAGCAAATGCTAATTTCGTGCAATTTTGACTTAAAGCGCGAAATTTTGCACAGATGTAGCCCAGGGCTTGCTCTAATGATTTAGCTAGGGCGCCCGAGTCTGCGACCTTCGGGGTCGCCACAGCGGCCAAATCAAGTTGGGCTCCCAGTCCCATTGACTTTCTATACAGGAGGAAAATACCCACAATTATATTTTTTTCTGGGTATTTAAGGAGGATCTGAGGGGTCTAACCAGGCCCGGATTTATATGACATGAGGCCCTTGGGCAAGGGGAAATAAAGAGGCCCTCGTGCGCGCGCAAAAATTCCACCTCCGGTCCACCTGACCACACCGTGACCTCACCTCCGGACCGGCCCGTGCATAATGTGACTGTGTGCAGAGGCGTAATTTTACCAATATCTAGGGTGTTGCAAGGAATTAAGTGTGTCCACCCACCCACAGGGCGGGTGCGTTTTTTGGGGGGTTTTACCCGTTTTTGGGTGCTTTTTATATCAATTTCGGGTGTTTATTCCCCACACAACAGTCTAACAAGGAGCTTACAGCATACAAGCTCACGTCGCGTCGCAGATGCAACCCGTTGTGAGCTTGTAAATCGGCGGCGGAACCTCGGTGCAGACGTTTGCGCAATGCACTATGGGGCGTAGGAAACTCGTGGATAGAAAGTCAATGGGAGCCCAACTTGATTTGGCCGCTGTGGCGACCCCGAAGGTCGCAGACTCGGGCGCCCTAGCTAAATCATTAGAGCAAGCCCTGGGCTACATCTGTGCAAAAATTTCGCGCTTTAAGTCAAAATTGCACGAAATTAGCATTTGCTCCCCTTAATCCCCACACTAATATGGGTAACTGGTCCGATATATTATACATCACTGGCCAGATGGCCAAGAATTGGCGCGACCTAGGTCGCATGTTGCGCTGAGGCGTCTTTGCGACCGTCAGGTCGCAGTTACTGTCAAAACCTCGACCAGCTGTCCGTCAGTCTGTCAGTCTGTCACACGTCACACGTCACACTTTTGCCCTGCTCATATCTCCGCAACCGTTGCCCCGATCCATGCCAAATTTTGCACACTTACTCCTTGCCTGCCAAACTACAACCTCCACCCTTCAATTGTCACATGCCCCTCTTCTAGCGCCACCATGAGGCCGATCCTTGCAAAACACATTTTTGGACACTGCTCCTACAATTTTTGCACTAAAATCACGCAAATCGGTACACATGTCTACACTCATCTCTTCAACATGGATCTGTCCCATATAGCGCCACCTTCAGGCCGATTTTTTCTAACACATTTTTGGACACTGCTCCTACAAATTTGGCCCTAAAATCACGCAAATCGGTACACACTTGCTCTACACTCATGTCATCAACATGGATCTGTTCCATTTAGTGCCACCTTCAGGCCGATTCTTTTAAACACATTTTTGGACACTACTCCTACAGATTTTGCCCTAAAATCACGCAAATCGCTACACAGTATGTCTACACTCTTCTCTTCAACATGGATCTGTCCCATATAGCGCCACCATCAGGCCGATTTTTTCAAACACATTTTTGGACACTGCTCCTACAGATTTTGCCCTAAAATCACGCAAATCGTATGTCTACACTCATCTCATCAACATGGATCTGTCCCATATAGCGCCACCATCAGGCCGATTTTTTTCAAAGACATTTTTGGACACTGCTCCTACACATTTTGGCCTAAAATCACGCTGCGACCTGACGGTCGCTTATCTCCCGATTAGGGAGTCTTACTGGTACTAGTAGTTCATATTTGAACTGGAGACTCCCCTTAATAATAATATGTGAACTGGTGTCCCCCTACCCTGACAAGCACTTGGAATAGGCATTACATTACATTACATTCTCAGGTGGGTTGCCAATTTCCTCCAATGAGGAGAGTGAACTCTATAAAGATAATTCATCATCTTTACTTGTGTTTCAGTTCAAAATGTTTCTACTCTTGTATTTTTGTTTTCATCACATCCCATTTTACTTGTTTATTCAGTGAGTTCTCTCTCTTGATTGGATAGAATTGGTAACCTAACTGCATTTTCTGTTTACTAAAGAGCTGGAAAGACAGGAAGACCCCTGTTACTGAACAAACACTTTATAGCAATGATTGCTATGGGAATATAGATCTATCTAAAACGTATACATTTCTCACACACACACACGCACGCACGCACGCGCACACACACACACACACACACACACACACACACACACACACACACACACACACACACACACACACACACACACACACACACACACACACATTTTATTTTATTTTATTGTTTTAAAGAATGTAGGTTAATTCCAGTAACATTTGGGGGTTTCACTTGTAAAAAGAGAGAAAGCAACATTTACATAATTGAATTAACAAAACTGAGGGCCTTTAATACAGAGAGGGTGCACTACTATATCTGGCCAGCTGAGGACATGCTCTCCCCAGACTGAGACAGGCAATGTAATGTATGGCTTTATGCTGCTCCCCCTCACACACTCACCACTGTATAGCCGTTATATGTACTTATAATGAGGAGGTTTGATGTGATGTTCATAACTAGCCTCCACCACCATCAACATTAGATACATAGCAATAAATGTGACCCTGTTTAATAATTGCTTTACTACGTTGATTGTTAAAATAAATTAATTGCCTCTCTCAACTCATTGATGGGCTGTATCTGGGACCTTAGGAAAGCCGTCGTCCCTACTCCGTAGAGTAGACTTTACCAAAATGTTCCCACGTCGCTGTAAAGCCACCGTGATATGAAGCTTCCACGGGGGGAGGGGTAGGGGACGCGTAGACAAGGGGAGACCCCGAGAAGACCTCCGCCAGACTGCTCTCTATGAAGTGGATTGAGGACAATTTCACCGCTGAAAGGTGGTCTACCTGCACCGCGCCAGCTGCATGTCATTTCTATCAAACCTGGCCAGGGTCTGTCAATTAAGAAAACACAGGGCAATCTGTGGCCGCTGAAAGAGATCCCCTTGGCCCGCTCCCCGGGCTGAGAGACGGCCTTTTGTTCCCAGGCATGTCTCACATACTTTCGGAGCCCAGATAAGCTCGGGCTTCATGAAGCCCCCTCTTTATGTTTGGCCACTGTAATGTCTCTGCTGGGTCAGGGTGTATGGTGAAGCATAAGTCAGTGAAAAGGTAATATTCCCCCACCTCATCCCTCCCTCCTCTCATTATGGGGTCAGGAATAGAAGCCACAGGTTAGGTGGTCCCGAAGGCCGGGACTTCTGCTGAATGACACCTCCCCCCACTCCCAACATGTGCCCACTTTTTCCACCTCTTTTAAATCCACTCTCGCCGCCCACGGTGCAGACGCAAACCGCAAAACTAGAGGGCAGCTTTGGCCGTTTACTTGTAATTAGATGGAAAAAAATGGGTCAAGTCTGCAGCCTGGGTCTTCCAATAAGGAAAGGGGAATTTGTTTTAGCATGGGTCGGGACCACCCACCGTCACAGTAAACAGGTACATCAAGGTGGGTTGAAACATGAGAAGGAGAAGGGGAGGCCCCTTCGCAAGCCAGGTAGGGGGTCGTCCACGATAGGCACTCTCAATGACTTGGCTTTACTGCAGTCTATCACAAAATATGTCCTATACTGCTCTTAGAACAAGGGTGCAGAGTTAAGCACATACCTGGAATTCCTCGCTGGTTACTTTCAGGTGTATCAAATTTATAGCCCATATGAGATGGTTGATAGCAGAAAGTTGGTGGCATGGTGTGTTTTTAGGTTTGCAGGTAACATTTTGGTAGTTTTTGTTTTATATACAGAGGGTGGAAAATGTTTAATAAAGATCATATCCTTAGTGATTATATTGGCCCTGGGCATATACTGTATGTTCAATCAAATTCAAAATGATTCAAATGTTCTAAAACAAGGTTTCTCAAAGTGTGTTCCATGGCACCCTAGGGCAGGGGTTCCCAAACTTTTTTGCCTCAGGGCACCCCTATAAATATTCTTTTCATCCGAGGCACCCCCACATTATATTCATAATTTTCACTCCCAGCACCTTATATTTGTATCATATTTTAGCGATTGTGTTGCAAGGAAAGCGTTGAGATAATACCCATTTTGGATAGAACTGACTGAAAATAACTTCAAGTTAAAAATTATACTAAATATTTGTGTCCAAATACATTTCAAATATTAACAAATTATCTTGCGGCACCCATCTAAGGGGCAAGATTTACATATACGTACCACAGATGTAGGTTCTATCAAGTAACAATGTAACAATAGGTACTCTCTCCATGGGGTCTGTACTTGGTCCCCTCCTTTCTTCCCTCTAGTCTACAGTTATGATTTTTTAATATTTAAAATTTAAATAAAAAAAAACACAGCTCCGTATGTATCTCTGTCACGCCTGACACTGTGGTTCTTTGGGTTTGTCGCTCTGACATCATGCTCTGATGTCACTGTGATGTCAGGGTAACCACTCTAACAGAATGGGTTTGCCGCTCTGACATCACGCTCTGGCTTCACTGTGATGTCACAATAACAGAATACTTTTTATGCCCATATATGGAGTTCCCTGATGTCATCAATATTAAGGCCACATACCACACTAACAAAATCCATATATAGCCAAGACAGATGGCCAAGACAGCCCATATCTGTGTGGCTGGTTCTACAGACAGGGATCCCCATGTATGGGTATAAAAGGGTATGATGTTCAGATGTCATAGACGTCATCGGACTTTCACATACCGAATAACTGAGTAAGCATGTTTGGGCTCTCACAACATATCACCATATACAGTACATAGATGGATCTCCATATATCGGTACAAGGGGTCTCCATATATGGGTAACTGGTCCGATATACATCACTGGCCAGATGGCCAAGAATTGGCGTGACCTCGCATGTCGCCCTGAGGCGTCTTACTAGTATACTCTATATATACTGTATATGTTATTGTGTTTTTGAGGTACCAGTGAGATTGGGACCGGAGCGATTGTTTTGTAGTTCACCTTATGGGCAGTCCCCGGAAGGAGCCGGTGCCATGGCATTGGTCCGACATCTCATTGTACCAACGTCCCATTAGCCCGACGCTGGTGAATGCCAACCTGGTAAATGCTATCCTGCCGACGCTGGTGAATGCTAAGCTGGTGAATACTAACCTGCCGACACTGGTGAACAATAATCTGCCGACGCTGGTGAATGCTAACCTGGTGAATGCTAGCTTGGTGAATGCTAACATGCTAACCTGCCGATGCTGGTGAATGCTAACCTGGTGAATGCTAACCTGTCGACACTCGTCAATGCTAATCTGGTGATTTCTAACCTGGTGAAAGCTAACCTGCCGACGCTGGTGAATGTTAACCTGGTGAACGATAACCCTAACCTCAGTAAAACTATGGCTAAACCTAACCCTAATCCTAACCCTAACCTCAGTAAAACTATGCCTAAACCTAACCCTAATCCTAACCTTAACCTCAGTAAAACTATGCCTAAACCTACCCTGGTGAATGCTAACCTGCCGACGCTGGTGAATGCTAACCTGGTGAATGATAACCCTAACCTCAGTAAAACTATGCCTAAACCTAACCCTGTAGGACTAATGGGCAGTCCCCGGAAGGAGGCACCGCTTGCTCCACTTTGTGCCCCAAAACAAGCTCTCCTCGTCTCAATCTCACTGAATCTCAAAAACATTGTGACATAATACATATGCTTATTAATGTAGGGACGACTCGAATTTTACCCGAGACGTGGCCCACAAATGGGTCCCGACTCACTGTTTGGGAAACAGCGCTCTTGTTGTGGTTCTATCAGATCGGTTTAAAACCACACTGAGTGCTCTTGAAAATTTGTTTTTTGGCTACTTTCCAGGGATGCACGGTGTTCCAGCAAGCCACCAAGGCTTTGTTAAGACTGTGCTGGTTTAAGCTTGCAGCTTTTCAAACCTCCCATTATGCCCGACGCAGTCGGGCAGAAAGCAAAAGAGCCTTTTCTGTAGCCATGTGGGCATACTGGCATTATACACAGTTCAGTATTAGATATTTGTGAGTCATACAGTATAAACAGCAAGGAGAGCTCTGAGGCTTTTTGAGGGGAAGATAAAAAAAACTTTATAATTGGGGAGTTATATAAGTGTCTAAATCCTCGAAGGATTATATTTTTCCCCCCATTGTGTATTTTGAAAACCTCACAGTGGAGGTGACAAATCCTTGGACAGAAATCATTGTGGTTATAGGTTTAAGTGCTAAGTCGGGTGTTCAAGTTTTGAAGGAGAGGTGCGTCTAATTGCCTCCCTCTGTGATTATGTATTTAATTAGTCATTTTTGATCCGGCATCTTTGACAATTTACATTAGCGCTATATAATATGGAGGAGATCACCGGCTTCAGTCTTGAGGTATTAAAATCACTTGGGCACAATTTATATACTTTGTTGTATAATCGTGTTGCATGGTGGAAATAGCCGATCTACAGTACAAGCTCACATTCTCAGAATCTATTTTGGTTTTTCCACCGCTTATAATGACATCTCCAGTCCAAAATAGGGACACTGGCACGCTCGGCAGAGCCCAGGGCCACAGAGAGAGAAGACAGCTAGGCAGAGTGTGGGAGGGCTGATATCTTTCCCGCCTCGCTGTGGCAGATTTGGAGAGAGCGCAGGTGACCAGTATCAGCAATTAAGATGACCTATTTGGGGATGACTACTAGGCTCCATGGAGAGGAAGGTGGTGCTTCAGCATAGACATGAATATGTAGAGACGCTAAATTAGCCACAGGGACCGTATGTCAACACTGTTGAAGGGTCACTAGAATGAGCAACAGCAGCCAATGAATGCACTATCAACGCATATAAGTATCTATGTAGCCTCGCGTAGCCAGGCTTACTCATCTGCGAAGAGAAAAGCCTGGTCAAGATATGAGGCTGAGACAGTTCTAGGAGGTGGGGCTGAATTTTCCCGTCTTTTTTTTGCACTTGCAGTGTCCCTGCAAACGTATTCCTCGCTGGAAATAATCTGGTCTACATCTCCTGCTCCGTCGGTTGCTCTCGCAATAAACAATATACAAACAAAAACATCGATTCAGGCGATGTTACACCTATTAAGGGCGAGTTAAGAGCTACAATCTAGACTTCTACAGTCTAGACTTCTTATAAAGTAAGTAATGAAGATACTTAACAATAATTTAACTCTTGATTTAACTCAAATGGACCCTTACAGACCCCTTTATACTTTCAAGAGTTAAAGGTGATACACCATGCATTTAAAAAGTATTTATGTCATATTGTTTATGTCCCAAAAACGTTTTTCAAAAGGTTTGAGGCTAAATTACCACTCCTGAATAGAGAGCCCCTCTCATTTTTTAATGGCTCTCAGAGCATTTCAGCTGCAGTACCACCTTTGGCCTGAACTGCGCCACCCCCCCAAAAATCTTTTTGAAAAAAAAAAGAATTTGTGGAAAATCTTTTTTTTTTTTTTTTTTTTTTTTTTTTTTAGATTTTTTTTGTGTGATGACGTCACAATCGGCAGATGACGTCACAATCGGCAGCAAATCTGGACAGCCTGTTTTGAGAACCCGTGGGATACTTTTAACCTTCGCCTTCTCAAAACCAGAGAAAGACACAACGGTCAGAAATGGGACTTTGTGAGGATAGAAGGTGCTAGTGGGACTCCAAAAAAAGGTTTTAAAATAGGAAAAGTGAAATTTCATGGTGTATCACTAGCCTTACATTAATCCTCTCCTGTAGTAGCTTCTGCTTTGATGACGTCTATGGCTACAGGAGAGTCTTAACGCTTTGACAGACAGGTCGGGAGTATGGTCTGCAAAACTGCTACTGCGGCTCTACACATGCATACATGCGACATATCTTCCGTACAAGTTCTGCAAGGTGTATGCGACTTGTACGGTAGCCTTGTTTAATGTATAAGTCCGTATTGTTAAATAAAATGAGTTTTTACCAAGTGTGTGTCTTTTCCAAATCGAGCAGCTCTGGTCTGGTTAAAGATGGCTGCACTTATCACGTGACGTTCATCCATTCCCCCATTCGTTCATACAAGGACATGACGTATGTGTATACGGAATAATGCTTCCAGCCACCAACGGGCGCTGTTGCAGCTAACATTGTAGCAAACGAGGAAAAGCTGTACACTTGGTAAAAACGAATTTTATTTAAAAATACGGACTAATACATTAAACAAGGCTACCGTACAAGTCGCATACACCTTGCAGAACTTGTACGGAAGATATGTCTCGCATGTATGCATGTGTAGAGCCACAGTAGCAGTTTTGCAGACCATACTCCCGACCTGTCTGTCAAAGCGTTAAGACTCTCCTGTAGACGTCATCAAAGCAGAAGCTACTACAGGAGAGGATTAATGTAAGGCTAGTGTATCACCTTTAAAGATCTATATGGGTCCAGTTGGTTACCAACTCTCCATCATTTAGCTGGGGACCACCTGGAACCCCCTCAAGGACCACTGGTGGTCCCCAGACCACTGGTTGAGAACCACAGATCTAGAGGGATTCAAAAGAACCTTGATGAGAGAGAAATGGGCCCAAAGCTGACCTGGGAACTATCTTGGCCTCCGAGGCCCAACGAGCCTGCCAAGCCTTAACCCCCAGTAGAGGACGTCCAATACACAGGCTAATGGCCCCATATGGCTTCAGACTGCCAGCCAGAGCCACGAAGTTCCACACATGGCAACATGACCCCACCCAGCCCGTACAAGCCCAAATCTCTGCTCTGGCCCGGTTGACCCCAAGTCGGCTCCTGGAAGGGGATGGCCCCAGCCTAATAGACTGAGTTAGAAGCACGAAACGGTGCATAAGATGTTTCATTTTCATTTTTGGTACTGACCCTCGCCTCCGTTGGAGCCTGGATAACAGATAGAAACAAAGTGGGAACCCAGAGGATTGGACCGCTATACAGTATAGAAATTGGAACAGATTTGCGACGCAGACGAACAGACTTGTAAGCTTGGCATAGAACGTCTGTCCATTTTTCTCACCCCAGCCTTCTGTGTTTTCCCCCCCAGGACATCTCCCACTCCACGGCCTAGCCCCAGAGACACCAGCTCAGTGTTCGTGAACATTGCAGGTAAATCCCTCCCTCCCCAATAACACCCCTGTTGCTTTGAACCTTAAAACAGTGTCTCCCTTTCATTCTCCATGACCAGGTGCCACAGTCTCTATGATGATGAATCCATATTACTGGTCTGCATTTCTAAAATGTTCCACAGACAAGAACAAGTCTTTGCCATGGACACATTTGTCAGTGTACAGTCATATTTATGACCACTACATTCACCCACACACACACACACACACACACACACACACACACACACACACACACACACACACACACACACACACACACACACACACACACACACACACACACACACACCATCAGTGGAGGCAACCATGCAAGGCACCAACCTGCTCATCAAGAGCATTTAGGGGTTCTGCGCCTTGCTCAATGACAATTTGACACGGAGCCAGGAGGAGCTGGGGATTGAACCATAGACCTTCCGGTTCCCATGAAGGCTGCTCTACCTCTTTCTTGAGACACTGCCTTCTCCGTCTGTTACTTACAGTATACTTTAGGTGACAGCATCAGTGGCTGGTTGATTTAATCTTAATGGCAAATATGTAGTGCCAGAGAACATGACTGGGGGATGCTGTCAAATAAATGCTTAAACGGTTCATGTTGATCCTGCATTAATTGACACAAACGGTGAACTACTTACTGTAGGCACTACAACACCTGTTTGCACAGAGAGCCACTTTGATTTCCCTTACATGCCTCCTACAATCTTCACTCTTTGACTCTGAGAGATTCAGGTCTATTTTAGCCTTGTGCACTCTTGTGTCAGTTTTGTTATGGTTCTCTTCTTCTCTCTGTAGACTTCACCAATTATAAATGGTATGGATTTCCCCATAGTGAGTCCCTGTCCTTTCTTCAAATCTACTGTGTGTGTGTGTGTGTGTGTGTGTGTGTGTGTGTGTGTGTGTGTGTGTGTGTGTGTGTGTGTGTGTGTGTGTGTGTGTGTGCGTGTGTGTGTGTGTGTGCGTGTGTGCGTGCGCATGTGTAGGTTTCTGTTTTTGTGGGTGTGGTGTGTGCATACGAGCGTTACCGCAGCATGTGTGTCAGTGACTGTGTGTGCAGGTCTGTGTTTGTGTGTGTGTATACGTGCATGCATGCATGCGTGCACAGTCTGGCCTCAGTTGGCCCAGATGCGTGTGTGTGTGTGTGTGTGTGTGTGTGTGTGTGTGTGTGTGTGTGTGTGTGTGCGTGTGCGTGTGTGTGTGTGTGTGCGCAGTGTGTAAATCTGTGGCTGGTCGGGTCGGTCAGGCATGACCCTGTCTATGTCAGGCCTTGTGTTGGGAGAGCAGAGGAGAGTGCCTCCAGCAGTGTTCTGCTTAATATATAGTCCTTCCGCACGGAGGTGTCGCGCGCCCCGGAAATAAGCCGATCTGCAAGCTCACGGCGCCTTTGTGCGGCGGCACGTTGTAAGCTTGCAGGTTCGCTGTTTCTTTTTTTGGCCGGCGCGTGACACCGTCGTACACCTAGGTATAAATCAGCCCCTTTTTCTTTTCCCCAGCCCGGACCAGCCAGACGCACAAACAAGGATTTAGGTCATCTTGACCACCCTGTGAGTTTGTTAACAGGGAACGCCATGCGCTGCTTTTTGATGGATGTGGAGTTTGAGTTGCTAACAAGAGTTGTTTGTAAAAAAGAAAAAAAAAAAAGGAGAGAGAAAGAGAGAGAGGAATAAAAAAAGAAATGGCCCGAGGTCTCATTTTGAGACTGATAGTAAATGGTTCTTTTACCAACATAGCATCCCACTTGTTTTTATTTATTTTGTCTTTATTGTAAATATTATGCACAATTTCATCCATAATTTAGTTGGTTTAGCCTATTGAGCTGCTTCCAGTAAAGCTCGCCGCGGAGAGTGCATAAGGGCCGTCCCACAACGGACGCTACCAGTTCACCATTTACATGGTGCCGTTGAAATCAGATTATGTATGGGTTCAATTGACTTAATGGATTTGAAGAGACTAGATCCTATTAATGAATAGGGTGCCCTCCGGCAGTGCCCCGGCCAATAGCAAGCTAATCTGGCATGCAAATTAAATCCTGCCTCAATATGACCGCCTGTTTAATGCGATCCATTACACACTTTCGCTTATTTATATATACTATTATCAAAGAATGGGCTTATAAACAAACGGAGGGAGGTGATTATTCTGTAAATGGTGCTGTGCTAGCCTCTCTCCTTGCGCAGTGGCCCCAGGGCCAGTGGAGGGAGCAGTGATATTCATTGTCGTTTCACTATTGGTCTCTCTTGACACCAGCAGGGCTGCTTCTGTGGCAAAAGCAGGATTAAGCAGCCAGTTCAAGCTCTGGATGTGCTTTCATCACCCTTTTCACCACTTTTATCTTTTTTCATGGCACAATACTGTACATTTCTATTCCCACATATTTTTATATTCCGACTCCCCCTCCCTCTCACCTGGAAAAGGCACACTGTTACACTGTAATATTCATTTGGATTTGATTCTACCGCGTGTCAATGTCATAAGGGATAGTTGTAGGGGTAAAAAAATGCCTTGTGAGATTCAATGCAACCCTTGATTTGATTATGTTGCGATATCAACGCGGAAATATTTAATCTTCCGTGCCTCTTTTCCCCCTTTCCAGTTTCGCCCACTTTAGCCTGGCTGTACGGTACTACTACCGCGTACTGGGAGATAAATGATTTGTAGGCTGAGCGGCGTATTCGCAGTCATAATCTGGCACATGATCACGCTGAAGGCTGAGTGGGATGTCTGCTGCTGCGGAGAGGCTCCGCGGCTCGCAGCCTCTTTGGTTCCGCTCAGCGCTTCATGCCTGGTTACCTTGGATCCCGGCATTGTTAGTGTCGGAGGGAATAGGGGTCAGGGAGAGGCCAGGTTTCACACCGACCCCTCCTGAAATATTACAGCCAGGTTTACTTACCTCTCCAGCCTGCGAAAGCACCTTCAGCGTCACACGGCGTCAAAGAAAAGCCAGGGAGTCCTGATTGGGGGGTTGGGGGTTGTCCAGGCGGCTAACTGAGAATATTGTTGGTTCAAGCCTCAGTTATACTTAGTTATGTGCCCGGTGTCGCGCTCAGTAAATAGCAGATCTACAAGCTCACAACCCGTCACGAATGTGACGCGCTGTGAGCTTGTATATCTGCTATTTACAGCACGGAACACCGGCGTTGCAACGGAGTATAAATCAGGCTTTTTACACTCTGGAAGAAATTGATGGTATTTTCTTTCCTACTGATGAGGTTAAATCATTGCCCCGCGAACGTAATTTCAGTCAATCTCCCGCATTGTATTGCCTAAATATGTGCCAGTGTTCTGTTCTACTAGTCTGTGTCTTGCGAATGGGGCCACTTTCGGCGCATAGTTCAGCACAACCAGCTTTTGAGTGAAATTGAATAAGACGTGAATTGAATATTTTCTGTTGGGTCTGACATTGGTTCCCTGACACATATAAATAAATAAAGCCTTCCCAATGCAGGTATGCTTGAGTGTGTGAACCTAATTTCAAGCACAATTAACTTGAAATGGAGTGCTGTAGGATCAATAGTCCCCCATTTGATCCAGGGGGGGTCTGTCACTCCATGGAAATGGCACACATATGGTAATACAGCCAGCTTAACAACAACTTAGAGGATTTACTGTTGCCGTTTTCAGACCAACATGAATAACAAACAGTGGGCCACCCTTGGGAGCCATCTTCCTTTATCCCAGCTTCAATTAATCTTAAAGAGAGATTGAAGCTAATGAACAGGGGGTAAGAACAATGCACATTGATACAATGAGGTAATAGTATCAGGATAGCACTGCCTGTGATATTATTATAAACCATTGATGGGAAGTTAAATGTCAGTGGGCTCTGCATGTGTAGAAACCACTTGCTTTTTGTTCCTAAATAGGCAGCTTCAGTATACAGGGGAGTATAGCGGGGGCCGCTTATATAGCAGCAAACGCAAACGTAAAAAGATAAATGAACACTGAATGACCCTGACGTAGCCGCGCTCCTTCATCATATAAATAACAAAAAGCAGAGCGAATAAAGCAGACTGCGCCGGGGCCCAATTCCCCGATGGGTGCTTATACGAAATGCAACTTTCCCCCGCATTTACCCGGCTCAGAATGTGGCATTTATTTGCGGGACTCTGTTTCAATTTAAAGGGAATGGCAGCTGAAGGAGGCACAGGGGACAGTGTCTCATCACCGCCACTTACCACTCTTATAGGCCTGCTGCCGAGGAGGAAAACCTCAGCAGGCAGCTCCACTTAAACAGTGAAGACCTCCACCAGTCAATGTAATGTGCCGAGCGCTGATAGCACCACCACAGTATCATTGCTTTCTGTGTGCGGGGGCGGTGGGCGTGCATGTACGTGCGCCTTGCCAAGTTGCACACCGAGAACATGCATGATGTTCTTTGAGCGCGTGATGTTTTTGAGTGTCACAGAGTATCACCATTTAGCCTGTTGGAATAATACAGCATTTACACGAACCACAAAATTACGTAAACATGAACCTGGCCCTATTCATGGGTTGCATTTGTAGTCCTACACCAGCCATGTTGAGGACCAACACAGGTGTTCTGATTGGCGTAGAACATTGGTTCTATGCCAATCAGAACAATTGAAACACCTATGTTGGTCCTCAACATGGACGTTTAGGACTACAAATGCAACCCATGAATTTTTTACAAAGAACAGATTAGACCACCTGTTTAGTACATAATAGGATACAGGAAGAGTGGGTACCTCAATATAAAATTGGCTATTTTGGCCAAAATATAAAACAAAACATGGTCTTAAGTAATGTTAAGTGGCCTATACATCACCTGAACATGCACGGTACTTCATTTTAACCTTCAACATCTTGTTTATGCCCCAAAACGACTGGATATATAGCAATAGTAGAAATATTAGACCATATTGTTGAATGTTTAAGTGTGTTCTAATCATGTACACTTTACATTACTTAAAAACATTTTCCAAATATTAAATCTTTTAACATTTTGGGAAAAAATAGACAATGTAACACTGAGGTGCCCACTCTTCCTTAGTGCCCAGTCTTCTGTTACCAGTAAATACACCATACAGTAGCACTGTAGGAGAGGTAATAGTTTAGGTGGAGAAGGAACAAGTGTGGACAATATACATAACCGTAGTTGTATATTCTAATTACTGGTAGGTTGCATATATTTGGCTCTTTTTTAACAAAAATCTAAATCAGCGATTGTGGCGGTATGTTTTTTTTCTTCCACCGATCACGAATAACTGTAGCGATGTAATTTCAGCCATGAGAGAGGCATTAGGAAAAGCAGAGCGTTAAGTGAAACAGCGTGACGTACTGCCCAAGGACGTCCATGGGACCTCTCCAGAAAGGCGGCATACGGACATTCCTCGCCCAAAGGGTTAACGTTGATGAAAAGCAAACAAACAGGTCCATAAATAGGTGCTTTCCCTGGAAGAAAGACTTTATATGCTACGAGCTCATTTGGAATTCAGCGGAATGTCTCAACACAATGGTCGAACATACAGGGCTGACGGCGGGGGGTAAATTAGAGCTCGGAGATGAATTATCAAACAATTAAAAAGCCCAGGCTGAGCCAAAGGGAAAAAAAAACGGGGCACAGATGATATTGGCAGTGGCTTCTAGACGCTGTTGTCTTCCTGGGAATAAGTCAATTTGTCTTCCGGTTTGTTTTTATATTCTTTATTTGTGCTATTCCATCACACCATGAGTTGTTTTAAGACTAATTGACAGCACTATGAAAGGATGTCTGCTTTCTCCATGTGGATTAGGGATGGGACGATATGAAAATGTCATATCACGATTATTGTGACAAAATAAATCGCGATTTACGATATTATCGCGATAATCAAAATCCATTATCCTGGGGCGGAACATTTGCCAAAAAATAGCAGATCTACAAGCTCACTGTAGATCCAATGCATAATGGAGGACGATATCACAATAAATTAAGTCTCCGCGATACGATTATCGTGAGTGTTTTTTATCACGATAAACGATAATATCGCCTATTGTCCCATTCATAGACAGTACTATGAAAGGATGTCTGCTTTCTCCATGTGGATATGATTTTTCTTCTCCTTCAGTTTTTTTTTAAACTCCATCCTGCCTATTGATATCTCACAAATGAAACGCCACACGAATCAACGGTACAAATGACTTCAGACCAGTGGCTTCCCTTTGTTGAAATGGCAACCAATACATTTTCTCTCCCCCCCCTCTTCCAGCCCCAACCTGCACGCCGCGGCGCTGTATATATTCCAGCGATATTCATTTTGATTTCAATTAAAGATCCTGAGTGTGACTCTCGGAGAGAAATTGCTCGCCTTTAATTAGGTGGTCCAAGTTCACGGAAGCAATTGTTGTTTTCCCCGGCACTTTCATTCTGATGAGCGGCAAGGACTCCCATTTTATTGCTATGAGTGAATATGGTTCCCAATATACCCCTCAGGTCCTTTGTCCTGCTAACTGTCATGTAACCAAATAGAGAATATATTCCTCCTCTGTTTTGTCATTAGTTGCCGGGGTGTGGGGGGTAGGGATGGGACGATAAGCGATATTATCGTTTATCGTGATAAAAAACACTCACGATAATCGTATGATGGATATTTACTTTATCGTGATATCGTCCTCCGTCATGCACTGGGATCAGTTCACCTTTTATTTGCCGAGCTGCATATCCGGTACCACTTAAACCCTCTACAATTCTGAAAGGTACTTATAATATACGTACTTAATACAGTCTTTTTTTCACTCTCAATCAAATGTCTTTGCCAAAAAATAGCCGATCTACATGCGACGCGTTGTGAGCTTGTAGATCGGCAATTTTTTGGCAAATGTTCCGCCCCAGGATAATAGATTTAGATTATCGCAATAATATCGTAAATCGCGATTTCTTTTGTCACAATAATCGTGATATGAAATTTTCATATCGTCCCATCCCTAGCGGGGGGTTGTCGTGTCGCGGTGGCAGCAGCCAGCAGCAGCAGCGTGCGTATTTGAGTGAACGTCCGCGTCCTTTAGCCCTGGCCGCGTGGACTGCAGGTGGGCCGCTCCATCTGTGATGAAGAGGTCAGCAGCTCTAGGACCACATGGTGTGGTGCAGGCCGCTGCCCGCTGGTCAATAATCTATTACAGGACATCCATCCACCCCCCCACCCCCCTCCCCTCTGTGACTAATGCACTGCTCAGAGATGGCCTCCTAGAGGTTAATGCTGCCCGGCTGACCCCTGCCGATCCCCCCACCCCCCCCCCCCCCCCCCCTGATAAATACTGTCGATGCTTTCATACGGAAAAGCTCATTCTCATCAAAATATAGGGCAGGGGTCTTCAACGTTTTCAGGCCAAGGAACCCCTTAGTTGAGAGAGAGATGAAGCAGGGACCCCCTCTACTTATTGTATAAATGTTTTTTCACAGATAGATTCATAGAGGTGTTTGACAGCACTGTCATCAGTCTATGTTGTGTTTTTAGTTAACTTGACCTTTCACTCTGTACTTGGCCTGCTCTTTTTTACCTGTACAACACCAAACCTATTTGCCGAAAATAGTCGATCTACAAGGCAGCACAAGGCTTTGAGAGCTTGTAGATCTGATATTTTTGGCTAAAGTTCTGCTCAGTATAGGGATACGAGGGTTGAAGTTGTTAATTTAAAAGAATGATCCTATCACAAAGATTAGGCGGCCCCCCTGTAGTAACTCTGAGGACCCCCTAGGGGTCCCGGACGTCCTGTTGAAGACCCCTGATATAGGGTATAGGCCCAGGTCGAAAAGCAGTCCCAACGAACGCCTTTGGCTTGCTGTAAAATAAAGATGTAAAGATCGCACCTACTAGTGTGAAGTGAGCAGTGCTATTTATGAGCTACTTTCATTAAGTGTCCCACGAAGCATGGCCATTGGGCCCCTGGGCGTACCACAAACTTTGAGCCATTTGTGCCAAAGATGTAGGCCAGATCTAGGCCAGATGTAGTAAGCCACGCTTCACATTTCTGGGGCCCCGGACAAAGCCAGATGTTGGAGCTTAACTCAAAAACTACATCTAAATGTCCACTTACCTCACACTGTATGTACTGTATACTGTACACTACTAAGTGAGCAGAGCGGATCCAGTTATCATCCACGCCCACGTAATCCTCATGTATTGTAGGATATACATCTATGCGTGATGCACACAGATGATCCAGTAAACCCAGATACATAACATGTCAGGAAGCAGGGGGTGACGCACTTCCATGAGATGTGTGTGTGAGTGTGTGGGGGTGACGCACTGCTATGAGATGTACTGGGCTGGGGTGGGTGACACACTCCTGTGAGGTGTGTGTGTGTGTGTGTGTGTGTGTGTGTGTGTGTGTGTGTGTGTGTGTGTGGGGGGGGGGGGGGGGGGGGGGTGACACACTCCTACGAGATGTGAGATCATCGCGGTTGTTGCGTGAACGCATGACGGAGCGGTGAGGTTGAAGGTGCCTCACTAGAGCCGTGATAAACAGATCTCTTTATAGGACCCCGATTGGTAGAACATCATGTTATTCTGACAACCCTCACTTCCAATCAATTTATGCCACAAATTCTAACTCGCATCCACTCAAGCATCGCCTATAGCCTTGTTCCTCCATTTCCTCTTCCCCTTGTCAGAGTCTCAAGCCCCCCCCCCCACCCTCCCCCCTCTCCATCATCAGTTCAATAAACACTGAGTCAACAGCAGCCAAAATACTTTTCAGCGAGGCCTTCACGCTCACATCCATGCAAAAAGAAAAATCGAACCTAAATCAACAACCGAACTGCCTGTGTTTTGGTCTTTTGTAACACACAAGCAAAAGAGCTAAATGTTACCGCTCTGCTCCTCCTAGCCTGATTTGCATGCGGTGGTATTTGCATTGAAATTATACGAGTGGAGCTAAATGAATTGGTTCGGTGGGGTTTATAGTGATTGCCTTTGCCGTTGACTCACTCTTATTGGTATTAAAGATAACGTGAAAGCGGTGCACACACGCAGGCGTTATGTCACATTGTACTCAATCATTTATTCAGAATTCAAGGCAGGGTATCAAAATCATGACTTTAACTGTAACCACTTTAAACCCTTTATGCTGACCTTCCTTGACCGGGGATGGGGGCTATATCCTTGGCCTCCTCTATACCAAACCTCTTCACCGGAAATAGCCGACCTCCAAGCTCACTGTATATGCGCTGTTTTTTGCTGAATGTTCTCCGAATGTTCGCCTATTACGATGAGGCTACAGTAAGTGTTTTTAGCATTGGCTATTAAAAAATCACACCCAATGTGAAGTGAGCGGTGGTCGTGCTTGCATAACGTAATTG
This sequence comes from Nannobrachium achirus, assembly GCF_963921795.1. Taxonomy (NCBI): domain Eukaryota; kingdom Metazoa; phylum Chordata; class Actinopteri; order Myctophiformes; family Myctophidae; genus Nannobrachium; species Nannobrachium achirus. The sequence goes on from NC_137825.1 coordinate 22,209,522, forward strand.
GTGATGTAATATGGCTACACACACACACATATTGCTATGGCAAAACGCTGAGGAAAACACATTGCTATGGCAAAACGCTGAGGAAAAGTGGCTATAGATAGGTCAGGATGTAATTGGTGATGTAATATGGCTACACACACACACATATTGCTATGGCAAAACGCTGAGGAAAACACATTGCTATGGCAAAACACTGAGGAAAAGTGGCTACAGACACACGCACAGCCACTCTATGGAGCGGTTTACCACCGCTCAAAAATAGCAGATACTCACAGTGCGTCACTTCGTGCCGCGCTGTGAGCTTGTACATCTTGGAAGTGTGATAACTACTGAATTAGAAGCCGATTCGGAAAATTCGGCCCAAGGTCTTAATGGTTTAACAGTTAACTCTCAGTAGCCTCTTGGTTTTTGGGGGGACATTTGAGAACCCGTTCCACGCAGTATTCTGTGTCAATAAATCACCTGCTGCCTCTATATAAACCAGATGATGGGGCTTATAGGCTGTCATTTGAAATTCTAGTAGCAGATCTAGCCTGCGTGCGTGAGCCGGGGCCAGAGAGGCAGGCCTCATGTCTGCCCAGTGTCTGCGTGTGTGTGTGTGTGTGTGTGTGTGTGTGTGTGTGTGTGTGTGTGTGTGTGTGTGTGTGTGTGTGTGTGTGTGTGTGTGTGTGTGTGTGTGTGTGTGTGTGTGTCTGCGTGTGTGTGTGTGTGTGTGTGTGTGTGTGTGTGTGTGTGTGTGTGTGTGGAGCAGAAGGAAATTAGCCGCACCTGAATGACAAGGCAAAGGCCCCCACCCCCAGAGGGACTGTGATCTCCACACAAACTCCCTTTTAATAGACTTACACCTCATTTGGCCTCTAAAGCTTGTTGAAGGGTCCCAGAGGACGAGAGGAGAGAGAGAGAGAGGGGGAGGCGGGCCCCTCAGAGGTCGGCCGGCCCCCGCCGCTCGCTCGCTGTAAACCAGCTGCAGCGTAAGGGAGAGCTTGATTAGATGGCCATTCACGCCCCAGAAGGGGACCGCCATGGAATGGGGGGGTTGGGTGGCTGGCGGGTGGTGGGTGACAGCACTGCAAAACAACAGGGACATTTTGTCTGGCCTGTCATAGGCAATATCTGTTATGTTTGTGTGAGGGCCCGTCTGAAATGTCCCGTCTTCTCAGGAGGAGATGCTATAGCAGTGTGTGGAGAACTGGGCTGACGAGCTGCCGTTCAAAGTGCATTCCATCGTGTTCATCATGAGACGACTATAGGGACACACTACTGGTGACTCACTATTTTACATTATGCATGAAAATGTTCTGGCAACTCAACTACCGAATGGCAATCTCACAATCTTGGGTCATTTGGATCATTTGCCAAAAAATTGCAGATCTACAAGCTCACAACGCGTCGCAATGCGGCGCGTTGTGAACTTGTGGATCGGCTATTTTTTGGCAAAAACATTTGATAGAGAGGGGGGAAAAGACTGTATCAAGTACATATATTATAAGTATGTTTTACCAATAGAGGGTTTAAATGGTATCGGATATGCAGCTCGGCAAATAAAAGGTGAATTGATCCCAGTGCATGACGGAGGACGATATCACGACAAATTAAATCTCCACGATACGATTATCATCAGTGTTTTTTATCGCGATAAACGATAATATCGCGTATCGTCCCATTCCTAGTCATGAGATATTCTCTGTTTACTGCCTCTCTTCCCTAAAGTGCCAAAAAAAACATATTCTGTGCTTAAGGACTCAATTGGACGACGGTGTCCTTGAAATCAAAAGAACTGCATTTCCAAACGGGCTGTAATATTCGTAACCAATGTAGCACCATGTCGCTTGAAATCTACATCTATGTGATAATGCTTGAATTAGAGCCTTAGTTCAACCACATGGCACATTTGTTGAGTACTGATTATGTCAGATTTAAATTTTATATGTTTAAATTGTAACAGTGTGAAATTATGTTGAGGAGGAAGGAAAATTCACATGGCCCACCCATCTGACCACATGGGCCATGAACAGTGGTGGAAAATGTATACACTATGCATTTAAAAAGTATTTATGTCATATTGTTTATGTCCCAAAAACGTTTTTCAAAAGGTTTGAGGCTAAATTACCACTCCTGAATAGAGAGCCTCTCATTTTTGAATGGCTCTCAGAGCATTTTCAGCTGCAGTACCACCTTTGGCCTGAACTGCGCCACCCCCCATAGAAAAAAAAAGTAAAAGTACAAAATGTTTGAGAATAGCAGATCTACAAGCTCACAACGTGTCGCGTTGTGAACTTATAGATCGGCTATTTTCAAATAGCCAAGGGGCATATTCTGCAAAGTAGTAACTAAAGTTTTCAAATAAATGTAATGAAGTAAAAGTACAACATTTGGATCCGAGATGTAGTGGAGTAGAAGTACAAGTACTGGAAATTGGAAATACTCTAAGTAAAGTACAAATACCTCCAAATTGTACTTACTGTAAGTACAACACAGTGAACACACCACTGGCCATGAACACTTTCAAGCGGTCCCTGCATGGTCCAGTAGAGTCAGGGAAAACAGCCGATCTACAAGCACACAACGCCTCGCGGTGCGAGGCGTTGTGTGCTTGTAGATCTGCTGTTTTCACTACTTTTGTGCGACTGCCTTGTATGATGAAGCAGTATTTTTTCCTAATGGCCGGCCTGGACCGGCCGGAAATGAACCGGCCGTTCGGGAGTTGTCCCGCTTTTCCCAATGGCCAGCACGTCCCTGCTTGGGAGCCACCGCTATAATGCATTGTTCTGTGCCATAAGGTCAAGCCTGTAACTATGGATGTAATATTATTCCATTTTTTGGAACATTTGGCTATCAGCACATCAGCTCTATGTTCCTTGTAATTGGCTGAACCCTGTGACCAGGACAAAGGCAGAGAATGTTGTAAGACTTTAATGGAGAACCTTTTCAAAACAAACAGCAAAATTAGGTGTGTGTGTGTGTGTGTGCATGCGTGCGTGCGTGCATGCGTGTTTTCCCCCCGCCCAATTAATAGACAATGTTCCGCTATATATACTATGTCTAGAACATTATTTATTACATGAATATCATGTGAAAACTATTACTACGTGTATCTATATTCATGGGATGTATTGTATGTAGAATTGGGTTTTAACGCATAGTACAGTATACGCTTTATTTTAGGGAGACTTAAAACATGACTTTGATCTCTTGCCCAGCAACCCTGGGAATTCTGTTGCGTCTCTCATTAAGTTACAAAACAATAGCCTCCTATTGGTAGCCTACTATAATTGCCAGCTAGCGAGCACGTTTCAAGTGACACATAAATAAACGATAATAATAAGCTGGGAATCCATAACCTGCGTGGTGCAGCGCACAGGTTTTCTTTTAAACTTCTTTCAGGTGACATCCAAAAGCATTGATGGGTAATTATTAGAAAGAGACATTTTCTTGCTCTTTTTTTCCCCTCCTCCTTTCTTTTTTAACATAGCTCCTGTATCCCTGGGTTAATTCAAAAGCATTCCCTTCCTCCTCCCTGGGGGGCATAGTTTGCATTTTAAGTGAGGCGCCGCGCAGACACTCAGCAGCATCTTAACTTCCCTAAGTTGAAGTGTGGCCGGGGTTAAGTGGTCCCTATGCTCTGCGGCACCTATCTCTGCCCAAACATGACAGCTGGGGACTTGACTGTTGCTATGGAAATCGTACCCCCCCCCCCCCCAGTGCATGGAAATGCCCCAGACTGCTCATTTGAGACCATACAAGTCCCCCCCCCCCTCCCCCCCCCCTCCCTCCTCTCTCCCATGTTAACACTTCGACTTTTCTGTTGCTCGGGCCTGTTTCAAACTGCGTTTTATTGCAAATCGCTGCGGCAGAAAGCTTGTATGTCCAAAATACTTTTCAGGATATAGGGGGGGAGAGAAAACCTGTGTTCCAGTGAATCAAATGTAGTATTTAGTCACAATCTCTTGTTAATACTCTCCATTGGTAATTTCTCTTTTGGGCATGTTGTTAATTCATGGGTTGCATTTGTAGTCTTACACCGGCCGTGTTGAGGATCAACACAGGTGTTAGAACATTAGTTCTATGCCAATCAGACAAATAAAAACACCTATGTTGGTCCTCAACAAGGCCGTTTAGGACTACAAATGCAACCCATGAATATTGGCGAAAAATAGTAGGGGGGGAAAGGCAGATCTAGGTCACAATACATCACGTCATGATCCGGTGTGAGCCCATAGCTCGTCAACGGGGCATTCATTTATGAAACAAATATCAAAACGTGAAAATATGGAGATACAAGTTTTCTGTCCGACGGCGGCGAAATGGAAAATGGCTCAGGGAACACTCAGGCGCTTAACTGTGCTCAGCCTAGCTTTGCAGCGGGAGGATTTCTAGCACGGTTTCCTGCATTGTGTTGCAGATAAAGGCAGGCAGACAGTGTTTGTTTTGTCAAATAGAATGCCTCCATTCAAAACATGTAACGTACGCCAGCACTGTTACACTGATAAATAATATCAATTAGAAACCACAAAAAAAAAGGAAAGGCGGCCGGTGAGGCGATGAATTGAGCGTATCCTGTCACAAGAATAGATTTGGCCAACCCAAACAACAACAAAAAAAGATGTATCTCATAATTTTTATTATGCAGCGTGCAAACAGCATTTTATTCATGTTCACTACAAACATCACCGGGGAGTGACACGCAGCAAAGGTCGTTGGGAACGGGAGACGAACCCGCGACATGCTGTCAGGCCGCGCAGAGTCTATACAGTATGTGGTAGGCGCCTGGACCGCTAGACCAGCAGGCCACTTAAACCTTTCACTCTGTACTTGATCTGCTCTTTTTTCCCTCTACACCAAACCTCTTTGCTGAAAATAGATGTGTTGTGAGCTTGTAGATCTGCTATTCTTTGACTAAAGTTCTCCTAAGAAGATGTTCTGTGGTCGCCCCTTGTGAGAAGACCGTTTAGTTATTAGCTCCGCAGTATTTCTCTTCTTTCTCTTTTTTTCTTACTTTTTCACGTCTTTACTGTACTCTGTTCTTGTTTTTCTTTTATCTTTTTCATACTTCTCTGTAACTTTGTAAATAATCTTATACTGCTATCTATCTATCTATCTATCTATCTATCTATCTATCTATCTATCTATCTATCTATCTATGAATAGGAATGCTATGGTTCAAGTGGTTAATGTAAAAAATAATAAAAATAATAATCTTATCACACAAAGATTTGGTGGCCCCCCTGTAGGACCCCCTAGGAGTCACGGACCCAGACCCATGTCATAGACCGCTTGGCTCAGCTAGACTCTATCTGCAATAGCTAACACAAGGCAACAGATTGGGTCTAGCGCTGCTCAGCTCTGTACATTTTTCTCAGCACACAAGTCGTGAGGAACCAACCAGGGCCCACTATGCAATGCATTGTAGGGCGGGCGTATCAACTTTGCGCTACTATGACTGGTTGTAGGGGAGGGTGTATAACCGTTGCAGTTTCCACTGTGTTTGTATCGTTCCAAAGTGGGTTTCTTGGGCTACTCTGATTGGTTGTAGGTAGGGGTGTAACGATATAGTAACTAAATCAAAAAATCGATTTTAATTTGCAATGACCTACTATATCATTTGCAAAAGCAAAATATTGTACCGTTTTGGCTTTGTATCGTTTTAAAATGCGGTAATCTGTACTGTATCGAATTGTAAAGTATTTGTGCCTTGTATTCAGCAATTTTAAGAGGGAAAATTAAAAAGAGGGGTCTAATTACCTTTCCATTCCATATACCGGTAGCTACTCTTGGTCTATCGATAAATGTGTGTAATCTCTGTGTTCATGTCAAGGTGCAGGTTTGTCCATAATGTGTTTGTCCATGTATTTCCAAGATAATCACAGCATTTACTTCCATAATAATCGCTTTTTTACACGTTTACACAGGTTTAATTTCTTTGCTAAATAGTTACTATATCGATTTTAAATCATTGAATCGTATCTATCACCATGAATGAACCAATATCGTCCATTTATTGTATCGTTAACCATGTATTGTGATGCGTATCGTATCGCTGTTAAAATGTATCATGTATAGTTGTAGGTCTAACCAATAGAGTCCATTTGAATAGTTTTTGTAAACGCCCCCGGAATAATATTTTGATTGGCTGAGCACCAGACTATATCCACGCAGTGTGATATTGTCTGGCTATGCAAGGCTATAGACCGAACACATTACCTCTGACATCCACATGAAAGTTCTTCTTGTCAAACTCAGTGGTGTAAAGTAACATTTAACATTTACTTGAGTACTGTACTTAAGTACAGTTTTGAGGTATTTGTACTTTACTCGAGTGTTTATAATTTCCAATACTTTTACTTCTACTCCAATACATCTCAGATCCAAATATTGTTCTTTTACTCCACTACATTTATTTGAAAACTTTAGCTACTTTGTAGATTTTGATTATTATTACAAACCACTTTAGCCCTATATACATTTCAGCCATTTGAAAATAGCCGATCTACAATTGTGAGCTTGTAGACCTGCTATTTTCAAAATACTTCAAAAGACTGAGTACTTTCTACTTTTGGTATATTTAATGTACATTTTGATGCCAATACTTTTATACTTTCTCTCAAGTAAATTCCGGACTTTTACTTGTAACAGAGTATTTCTATATTGCAGTATTGATACTTTTACAAAAAAAAAAAAGTGAGTAGGCTACTTTTTCCACCACTGCTCAAACTACAATAGGATGCTCTAAGCACTGCACAGAGCACATCACTTATGAACATACAATACTATTGGCACATGAGATGTTTTACTTATCTAATGCAAAATCTTTCAGGACCGTTATAGCATTAGCATTATAACAGAGCAGATGAAGGACAAAAATGTCACAGAATTCCCTTACGTGTATAGGATAAATAATGGTGAGGCAGGGCAATGCTGTCGGTTGGGAAATGTGAAGGCCTTTTGAATCTTAAGCTGCTGATGGTTATAGTCTTCACAGCCTTGTGATGACCTCTTCCTTGGGTCTTCTTTTGAATAGAAATTATCATCAGAACCATAAATCAGAAAGTAATCCTTAACCATAGACCCCCCAACCCCCCTCCCAGGAATCTATCCTTGGTTCTCGCCTTATGTTGTTTCCTCTGTACAATATCTCTTTGCTCATGGGTCACCTCGTGACGTGTTGTGAGCTTGTATAGATCTGCAATATTTTCACCGCGCGCGAGCGCCTATTTTCGAATAATTTCCGGCTGCCCAGAATAGGGAAGCTGTCACGCAAGGGTTCAAGTGGTTAAAAATAAAAGCAAGCAAAAGTTTGGAGGGAGAAGTACCTCTGAGGGCTGTCATCTCTAAAAGTTGAATTACCAAAACATCACTCTGACTGGTGCACAACAACGTTTTGGTCGTGCCAGTGCACGCAGGAAGTGCTGTATAGGAGCACTGGCGGTAAAAAGTTATACATCACACTAAATAATTATCTGCTCTACATTTCATCACTCCCACTCCTTTTTCCTGTCTCGATCAATCCCGAGACGAGGAGCCTCGCGACGCCGCTGTAAAATGACTGTAAGCTGATGGATACAGTCCCCCGCCGGCACACGTGACCCCCGTCTCTATCGGCAGCCCCGTGGCACCGCATTTAATCTAAATGTAGTCCTTGACAACAGGAGGGTCCTCCTCGCTTCCAGTGCGTGGGAGCTTTGCAGCGTCGCTGGGAAAATGTTTCACCTCTCATACTGTGGATACAACCCACACCTTTTTGTTGTGTGTGGTTTAGCCATGTGAATCATAGTGAACGTTCAGTGAATGTCCGTGAAAAATAGCAGATCTACAAGCTTGCGTCGCAACGCAACGCAACGCAACGCAACGTGCTGTCAGCTTGTAGATCTGCTATTTTCGTTAAAGAGATTTGGTGTAGAGGGGATAAAACTAAAAGTATGGGAAGTATAGACCCCTTGCGGACCCTTGTCAAGTAAACAGAATAGGGTAATGACTTATAGTTATAGATTATAGTTTTAGGAAAATACAGTATTTAATCAGGTATTTTTGCTCAGGCCAAAACATATTTTCCTTTCAGGTTTTCATGTGAGGTGTCCCGAGGTCGGAAAACGGTGAGTTTGATCAATTAGCCTAACCGCGGTACAGTTTAAAAGTCACACTTTGAGAGTTGTGAAAGTTGTCAGGGAGCTGCAGTACGCTACACTGGATGCAGGTGGGAGTCCGTCCAATCCGCTTGCCAGCTCTTCTCCATGTCCGCTCCTTTCTCCTTGGGGCAGGCGCTGGCCTGCTGAGAGCACACATGAGTGGTCCACGGAAGGGCTGAGGCGGGACCCAGATCCCGACAGCTCGAGCCCCCTCCCGCTGACATCTCATCCGTCTTGCGGTGTGTTGGCAGTGTGAAGGGTAAACTGGCCTGATCCCTGGGACAGGCGGGGAGGGCACAGGAGACCAGCCTACCCACCGGAGCCCCCCCCCCCCCCCCCCCCCAGACCAGCGCGCTCAGATTAGAGGGAATTTGTTCCACAATATTGTGGCCTCCTGCTTTCCAAGGCTGGGGCCCGCACAGAAGGCAGAGGCAGAGATTTGGGCCGTGGCCAAGCCTTTTCGTCGTGCTCCTCGTTCGCGCCACATGTGCCGAGCGCGACTCCCCACTGATCCTTCTAGCTTTATAGCCTCCCCGCCTGATGGAACAAATGCTAGAGCTCAGAAAATAAACTTATCTCATTTGGATGACAACACATTCCCCCAGGTTATAATGTTGCACCATTTTGAAAAAGCCGACAGGGTCAATTGTACATTTCCAGCTCAGCCGGGGAGTCTTTGGCTGTGAAAATGCCTGCCTCACCACATGTCTGACAGTGAATTTGGAGCAATTTGCCTTATGGAGTCCTTTGGAGCTTTAATTTAAGATATGTTCATAGCATTGCTATAAAAGATCAAATATTATACTTCATGGTAAAACGTAATATTTTTCAAAGATATGATACATATATTATATATATATATATATATATATATATATATATATATATATATATATATATATATCACTTTAGTGTACATCTTTTTTATGATGGGCATTGCTTCATTATAGGTACTTTCCATGCGCCTTACATCAGTTAGTGTTTTCTTGCCAGAATGGAGGTGGCACCCGACATGATTGATGACCTCACTAGATTATCCCCAATACGAAAGTCATCATTGAACAGCAGGGCTGCCACTGTGTGTGGGATGTCTCCCATTGATTTAAGTTGTATTCTTTTTTTCATAGTCTATAAAGAGGCCAGCTGGAGAGAAAATTGTTTGTGCTCAAACATTTAGTGTCTATGAACCATCTCATCCTTGTGATCAGTAGGCGATTATTACTCTGAAATCTCTGAAATACTCTGGTTTCTGGTTGCATCCTTGTGCACACAACACAGCATATTGGATATAGCTAAACTAAATTAGCAATTAAATTGATCCGAGTTAATCAGGTTGAACATATTTCCACTGTAGAGGATGACATTAGTTAACAGACAACAAAGCATAACTCCAATAGTACATGTCTATGCATGGATCTTGTTTGGTATGAAACTCCACATTAAAATCCCCTACGGGTCCTTTCCTAAGCTGAGTTTAAATAACACTCAGGGTTTTGCTGTGCGGTTAATCTAACAGAGTTAATCTAAACAGCGGCAGGCAGAGAAAAGGAGCAGTATCGTGTTCAGTCAGTGACCATTCTCTAAGCTTTCTCTCTGGCATCCTCAGTCAGTCCCTCCTATTCACTCTTAAATGGCTCTCTAATCGACCTCGTCCATCCACGCCGGACCTATTAACTACAGATTTGTTTTCATCTCTCCGACAAGCCAAGGGAGGAGTGTGATAGTCACACAAAAGAGTCAGAAAGAGCAATGAAACAAAAATGTGAATAAAAGGACCAAGAGACATCATTATATACAAATACATTTTCTCCCAGGCTTTAGTGGTGCTGTGCTTTGGCTAAGAACTGGGAACGTCTTAATTGTTTTATCGCCTAGCCCTGCATCAAATTGGCTCCATTCAATTCCAGTGCGCACAGAGAAGGGAGAAGCTAGCCTTTTCCCCGGCCCCGCAGTACAATAGACAGTGGAGAGAGTGAGTCTGCACCCTCCAAATTGGAAAACACAGGGCCATAGATTAATAGAACTCAACGCCATTAGCCTGGTAATAGGGAAATCATTTCCCTCAGGTGTTTTGGAAGGCTTGGCACCCAGTCGCACTGCGAACACGGAGGCACTCGGAAGATCCCAAGAGTCCAGGGAGTTGAAACAACTATAGATTTTTGTTGGGATCAATTAGCAATTCCTTAATAAAATTCAGACGGTGGCCAGGAGTGCTGTTGAAAACATAATCATGATTAGGGGAGATTCATTAATTAGGGGGCGTGCTGCTTCATTATAATAATCTCCTAATGGCGTTTATTTTCTATAGATATGTTTAATGATAATATATCAATCTACTGGGAATTGCATGTTGTACTATATGGAGGGTAATGCAATCACATATTTGTTCATTTTTTCATTATCCCTTAATTAATCCAGTGTTATGGCAAATGTAGAACATTGGACATTGTAATTTGAAACTCTTTGTGACGCATGCTTCACGGCAACAGGCAGTGTGGATGTTTAATGAAAATAAGCCGGTATAAGACATCTGCCAGAGTGAGATTGCTCACTGATCTTGATCAACAGAGGCTGTTCTGTGATTCCTCCAATGCTCTGGATGTGCATGTGTGAATGACAGGTGCACTAAAATCCCTCATGTGACAGCAGTCTCTTGACTGTTTATTTTCTCTCTCTCTCTCTCTGAGATGATATAATTGATCATACATGATTAACATGGATCCTTCCCATGATGACACAAAAAGGCCACACACCTCCCTTCAGGTGAACACGGTCATCTTTCATAACCAGATGACCACCACACGTTCCACTCTACTATATATATATATTCTTTTTATGTTTTTTGTCCCACGATTTTTGTAACACATTTTTTCACCCAGTGCCAATCGCCTAAGCTGTAATCCTCGGTTCTGAAACCAGGACTACTGCATGTTTTTGTGAGGGTATCTACCCTAGGAGACACGGGGAGAACATGCAAACTCCACACGGAAAGGCCCTTTCGCCAACCCCACCTAGGGTGTGGGCGCTGATGACGCGGAGGAGGAAACACGCTTCCAGCACCCACAACGTTCCCTGGCGGGAATCGAACCCAGGACCTGTGAGGCGACAGTGCTACCCACTGCACCACCGTGCCCCCTCCACTCCACTATATTGACATCCAAACTCCTCCTTCCTCTCTTTAAAACCGGGAAAACATCCGCGTCATTTTAGATTTTAACCAGATTTTTTTTAAACTTAATTTTTATTTTGTCACATGCGCACACATTTACAGGGTCAAAATTCTACATAATGTTCATCATCATATTACTGTCCATTTCAATCCTCTGTGGTGTCATTCTTCCGGGTCGTGTATTCATTCCCATTTTTCCTGTATCCAGAGTGTGTAAATCTCTCCATTACATACATTTCCTCCACAATGCACAGCCACATGCTCACACGTTGGGGAGTCACTTCTATACCACAATCTCGTTATTGAGATTTTAACTAATATTTTATACTTTGGCTATGTGTTGATCTGCTATTTTAGGGAAAATTAAAATAAAACAATAGGCAATTGGCACTCTGTGAAAAATGGGTCACAAAATCGAGAGATACAATTTTTGAGGAAAAATATATTACTATTTTGGGGGTCCTTGACATGAAAAGATTTGAAACCTGTTAGGATTTAGAAGTACATTCTGTAGAATCTGCCTCGGGTCTTAGTGTGGGTTAATCAGGTACGTAATTTGAATCCAAAAATTCCTGACAGTACATTTTCTGACGGCAGTGCCTGTTATGTTCTGCATGGCTGTTTGGATCAAAGGCTGGTTATCTCTTCTATTGAGCTGTTCTAACCTCTGTCCGCTCTCATTAAAGGCCAGGAGGGCTGGATCTCCCAGGCAATCAGGGCTAACGTCCATGGGCACTTATAGACCACGACACTTTAGCAAGTTAAAATGCAGAGCCAAGTAGAACATTAATTCAAAAGGAATGAGACTGACAGCTCTGTCATCAATAAGAGAGCCTGGCCGACGCCAGAGTTTCACAGGTCCGATACCGAATTTTGGAGAGTCCTACTCCTAGCCCACCGATGTTCTGTCAAAAAGTGCAAAATCTTGAATTGAATAAGAGAAACTTATAAGAAGATAAAGTATATTGAACTTCAACATCTGAAAAGAACATTTAACTTTAATTATGCTATGTATGAACACGCAAACAAGTAAATGTAAAATGCATACATGAGCTGAACTTTATGCTGTTTGACCACTTGTTGTGAGCTTGTAGATCTGCTATATATTATTGCCATTTTTTATTAAACCTTTGCCCGCAAAAATAGGCTACTGGCTAAACCGATAAGTTGGTCTTGCGTATGGTGTATGGAGTATGGTGTCTTCACTTCTGTATGTACACAAAATATAATTTAGCACAAATACTATCTTTAATGCTGTAACTGTTAAAAGTGGAGATGGGTAGTTTAACCTATAATTAATACTACATCACACAATGGACCTTCTGTTTGTCGGTGCTTTACCCCTTAACCCTAAACAAACACTTTTGCAATTTTTTACTATTTTGAAAAATATTTTTTTATATTTCAAATAGCTGATCCACAATCTCACAATGTGTTGATGTAGATCAGCTATTTGAAGTATTTCTAAATGTTTTTGCAAAATAGTAAAAAAGAAAAAAGGAAAATAATTTTAGGGATAAGGGTTAAGGGGTAAGGCATGCACAAAAATATTACTCAAAGTCTCAGTCAATGTGCCTTTTGTACTAATAATCTTAAATTGGCTAAAGTGACTATCTAAATCTGTCAAATAATTGTGGTGGAGTAAACAGTGGCATGTTTGCCTCTTGAGATGTAGAGGAGTACTGTATAGTAGGAAATTATCAAGTAAAAGTACCTCAAAATTGTTAATTGCAGTATACTGGAGTAAATGTACTTTAGTGTTGCGTTCCACCACTGGGTGTTGGGGGGCTGGGGTACAGTACAGGGGGGCGAGGGCTGATGTTGAGACGCACCAGCTGTGTTTATGAACTCCCTGTGCACCTGCTGGGGTTATGGAGCAAGTGCACTAAGGGATTAAGCACCAGGGTACTGGGGCACTGGGAGACAGAGAGGAACACGGAACAACAGATTTATGCTAAGGAAGCATGTCAACATCTCCCTGGTGTCTGTGCGCTTAAAGCCATTCATTGTTGTAGTTAGGAAACGTTTCAAACTAGGCTGTGCTCTTTTTTTTTTAATCTAATTAATTTAGCTAGCCTTTAACCACTTATAAGCCCCTAACCCTTGTGCTAAGGAAACAGCAGATCTACAAGCTCGCAACTGGTTGAGAGCTTGTAGATCAGCTATTTTCACCCAAAACTAGAAAGGCTTGTATTATTATTTTTTTATATCCCTATGATATTACTAATGTTTTTATTTATTTTTATTTTTTGGCTTTTTCTGCTTTTATTGGTATTGGGGGCCGGGGGTGACACGCAGCAAAGGTCGTCGGGATTGGGAGATGTGGGACTCAAACCCGCGACACTCTGTCAGGCTGGATTACCAACCTAGGTGCCCAGACAGCTACGCCAGCCGCCCATGCCAGAAAAGGCATACATGTATGTTTAATGTGGTTTACGCAAATATGCTCAGCTGAAGAGGAGGCCCTGCGCAAATGCTGACTTTGTTTGCCGACGGAGGATTGGGTGAAATCACGTGCGTCGGGTGCTAACAGCACACACCCCAAAAGTGTGCGAACGAAGAAGAAGTGCGGGAGAAAATGAAGACGGAGTGGGATGACAATAAGGTCGGCTTGGCAGCCTCATTTGAATTTAGGTCAAGTGGTTCGTAGACATTTAAGTTTTTGCTAGAGTGCGCTAGTTCTTGATTACATTGTTGGCATTTCACTCGGAAATTAACCTGATTAATGTCATTGAATGTAAAAGCCCATAGCTCAGCGTTTCACGTGATCACAAGAGATGGATCAAGAAAGAAAGCTTTCAAATTGAATATACCTCTCCCTGCTCAGCCTGTTAATTGTGCCATTTACCACTACTTGAGTCACTGACCGACGCTATTTAGTCAAACTAATGATGATGCACAGTCCGAGGCATCCCTTGGTAATTAAACGAAAACTCCATCTCTTTCTCCGTATTAGCTTTTTTGGCGAATTAACAGTCGCACACAAAAACATATTGAGCTGTGGTCACTTTGGCCCTTTAAATCACTTGTGGCATTGTTAGTTGGGAAATGACTTTTTTTCCCCAGAATCTATTCTCTGTCACTTGTTATTGATCACACAGAGTAAGAACTGTTAACATTCTTGATTTGAACATGCAGTTTGGTGAGCCCCGTGTATTGAGTGTGCGGCATCTGTTGGAAAAAACCTCTCACTTAGCAACTCGGAGAGTGAGTTGAGTTCCATTCTGTGTGAGCTCCTTTGCGTTTGAACCAGGGGGTTCATATCCACTTCCAGAATTAGTGAACCTTTCAAGTATTTATTTGCTGGTGGGTTAAGCTCCACTACTGTAAATGGCTGTGGGAACCGCCCTAGTGTTGCGGTTAGTTAGAGCAGTGGTTCCCATACTTTTTAGCTTGAGGTCGCCACGCACCTTCTGATGCCAAATCAAACGGCTTCAGATCTGAGCCAAGTCTCCTGCAGGAGGCGCGTCTGAAGCCTGTGCTGGACGCGAGTCTCCGGAAGGAAGTGGCTCTAGCAGGGTTCCCACGGTCATGAAATTCCTGGAAATAGTTTGAAATTAGACAAATATTTTTCCAGTACTGGAAAGGTTTTGGAATTGATCAAGGGTCCTGGAAGGTCCTGGAAAAAATAGCTATGCATTGTCTTTGGTTATTGATTTTAATACCTCTGAAATGACAAATTAAACATTGGCCAAATTGTCAAATTATTAGAGTCAGAAATTGTGAAAATAGCAGATAGCAATAGAATAGCATGTAGAGCATGTAGATCATCTATTTTCACAATAGAACCGTGTTATACAAAATTCCTCTACTCTTAGTGCTCGTCCGGGTGCCGGGGTCCCCAGTTCAAATATGATTATTTCGGGGGTCACGGCCTGAAAAGGTTGAGAACCACTGGCATGCACTACCTGTCTTTGGGCATTGCGCATAGGAGTAAGCGACTCGTTATTGAGCTGAATTATTGTTGTATAGTCGTGGAAATCGGGTTAAATATTCTGGAAAAGTTTTGGAAATGTATTGGTAAAAATGTGTGGGAACCCTGCTCTAGGTAAGCAAGAGTCAATATATTTCACCCATCTGTGGAAATGCACACTTTATGCATGCGCACCCTTTGTTAGCCTCCTGGTTGGTCCCTGACTGACCAACCAGCAGGCTCTATCTGCCTTGTCCCGCCCTGGTTCCGCCTTTTTTTATGTTGAATTAGCTAAAACATAATTTTTGGAGAAATAAAAACATTTAAAAACATGCTGATTCACTATGCTGCCACTGAGCAGCTCCAATTTACTGAAACAAAGTTTGAAATTAGAATTGAGCACACAGAATAACCATATGAAGCAACTGAATTAACATGGCAGTGGATGGAATGTCCCACTGAATGTCCCACCAAGACACAGCAACCAATGGGTGTGGAGAGGGGCAGGACAATGGGCGGGACTTGACAAAGGGTGTGCATGCATAAAGTGAAAGGCAAATCGAGTGGCAAAGTGAGTTTAACGTTGTTTAATGCAATCAGATAGGACTTTTCTGTTTGGATGTATGGGCTGTCAAGGCCAGAAAGTCGTTTTTTTCCACTCAGTAGGCGTTTCCGCTTAACTCCCGGGTATGATGATGATGTCACGCGCATACCGTCTATACAGCGTTCAGCTAAAATAGCAGATCTATAAGCTCACAACACGTCTCAGTGCAGCATGTTGTAAGCGTGTAGATAGTCTATTTTCGGAGATTTGGTATAGAGGTACAAAGTAGTAGGGTGCCTTGTATAGGCCCTTGGGGTACACCAGCCAGCAAAGTATATATAGTAATAGTATTATGTAATTTTGCCTAATTCATTGCAAAAATTACCGATTTTATTCTCAAAAGCATGACGAGACACATCGAAATCAGCTATTTCCCGGCGAGCGACACAGTCGACACAACAGAGTATAAAATTAGGCTTTGCTCTGATTGCACTGGAGCACTGTGTGAAATGCCCATGCGTCTGGCTAAAACACACCACATTTGTTTCTGAGGCAGAGCAGGCACCGCAGAGCTGCTGCTCTCAGGCAGCCAGAGAGAGCCTCGCCGAGCCAGGGAATATAAGTAAATGGATAAATAGGCTGATGTTGAATTTTCCCCTCACTTGCCTCCGCTGACACAAATAGGATCTACAGTAATTTATAATGCTGTTAGAGAGGCGGCTCTCTCTCTCTCTCTCTCTCTCTCTCTCTCTCTCTCTCTCTCTCGCTCTCTCTCTAGCCGAGGTGTCTGTCACCTTGCGTGCAGGAGGCCTCAGAGAGCGCCAGAGTGCAGGGGCGTCACAAGGGGGGGAAAAGTGGGACTGAGTTACTAGGGCCCCCAAGGTGGAGGGCCCTTCATTATTTTATACTTTAGCTATTGAAAAATAGCAGATCTACAAGCTTGTAGATCTGCTATTTTTGAAAATTCTGGAAAATGTGTGCAAATCTTTGAATATATGTATTTTTTAAGCGAACATTTGTAACTCAAATTTTGCTTCTGGGGGGGTCCCTGGAACTAAATATTTTGAGATGGGGGTCCGTGGCCATATACATATCATTTTGGGGGTCCTTCACATGAAAAGGTTTGAGCACCACAGACATAGAAACATCGTTTTTTTCAAAAACACCTTAGAAGGATTTGAAATGACACACATGTTCAAGATTTTTCAAAAATAGCAGATCTACAAGCTCGCAGCGCGGCACTCGGTGCCGCGCTGTGAGCTTGTATATCTGCTATTTCTCAATAGTTAAAGTACCCCCAGGGCCCAGAATTTGGTGCGACACCACTGCCCTCAGAGAGTGCCAGAGTGGAGGGCCCGGCGCTCCCTGACACCCCTGCTTTGCTATTCCGCACACACGGCCCAAAGGCTAAGTGACATCAAGCCTCATTATTGTCATCACATGCCACATTTGTAACTGGTTAGGGAGCAAATTGTGATAAAATAGGTCTGATGCCCCTTCTGAGCTTCTGTTGCCGCGGCGAGCTGGACTTTGCCTGTGAGTCGGTGGCCATGCTGTTGTGGGAGAAGAAGGAGAGGATAAGGTTGTCTGTTTTTCTTGGCGGATGTGCAGTGCATTGTTACTCAAATACCTCCAGTATTTTACATGAAAATGCTGAGACTCTTTAAACCTAAATTATGATGTGGAATAAAAGTGATGTTACCAGTGTCTCTAGCGGCCTGACTAGTACTGTAGCTCAGGTGTCTTCAACAGGGGGTCCGGGACCCCTAGGGGGTCCTCAGAGTTACTACAGATCTACAAATCTTTGTGTGATAGAAACTTTTTATAGCGTCCATATTCTGAGAACTACTCAGCCAAAAATAGCAGATCTACAAGCTCTCAACGCCTATTTTCGGCAAAGAGCTTTGGTGTAGAGGGGGAAAAGAGCAGACTAAGTACAGAGTGAAAGGTCAAGTTTTTTAAGTATTGACGGTTCAAGGTTTAAATATCTCAAAACACAAATTGACATCTAAAATACACTGACAATTGTGCTGTCAAACAATTAAACTATATGAAATTGATAAGGTGGTGGGGGTCCCTGCTTCATCTCTCTCTCAACTAAGGGGTCCTTGGCCTGAAAACGTTGAAGACCCCTGCTGTAGCTACTGTAGCAACTGGTAGTCATCTGCAATTTGTATTAACCCCCCATAATGATAAAACGACAAGTCAACTTTGATCTATAACAGGCCACTTTCTGTAAAGCTCAGTGAGTGCACCGTTGAGCCTCAGTGGAACTGCTGATGCAGCCCTTGAAATCCCAATTAATATATACCCAGTATCTCTGAATGTATAGGTACCTTTATGGTGCCTCCTGTGAAGTATTATACACACATCCATATACTAATACCTCAGCTATACAATTCTTTGCATTCATAAGCAGAAATAATGAGGTGGTGGGGGGGAAAAAAATCTCTCGCTTGCATAAACCTCAAATTGGCTCTATGAAAATCTGTCTTTAACAAAGGAAAGACCCCCATGGCGCCTGGGTCTACAGTTTCTGTCACACACATATTCCTTGGAGGTTTCATGTGACAAAACGCAGAAAGTTGCTTTGTCCCTCCTCTTGTCATGTTACACCCCTTACCCATGGCTTTTCTTTTTTTTCCTTCCCTCCTTCCTGTTGTCTGGCTGTCTGCGCTGTCAGCCCATAGCCTGGCACCTGCTCTCATGTTCCTAATTAGTCTCATTTAATTAATTATATACCGCAGCACATCTCCTTATCTCTGAGCTCCCTTCTAGATTGCCTGCCTTTTGTTTTAAACTCCCTGTGATGATCAGCTCTCGAACAAAGTGCTGCTTGTCTAGGTTTGTGACTCCTACGTCGGTGTGTGTGGATTTAACACACTCCCCGACACGACTGGCCCCGGTGCGGTGTGTATTTGTTTAATGTCGTGATTCTCGTGTCGGCGCGAGGATTGAACATCAGACTGGGTTGTTCGCCCATGATGAATCATCGTTTGCCCGCTGCTCCCAGCGTATTGGCTTTCTTATGTCATGAAAGGCACTTCGTGGCGTTGGCAGTCGGGCGATGCAAATTCACAGGGTGGGCGGCAGCACACGCAGGGTGTCCTTAGGTTGCATTTTGTTGATGCGCGTAAAGGAATACCTGATGGAATAAGCAGCATCCCAGCTGCTCTGCTTCATCCTCCAGTTACATGAAGAAGAGAAAGAAAAGGGGCCCATCAAATATTTAGCACCTGATCAACACCACACAATAGGGAAAGATCAAACCTGTGCCTGGTACAGGTCAGCCTGGGTCTCATTGAGTTTCCAGCAGAGCAAGGAGTCCTTGGATCATCATCAGCAAGCAGCCATATGGAAACAACAGCGCATGCTAGCCTAGGCTACCAATGCAACTTTAGGTCACCTTCGTGATATTAACGTTTGTTTGTTTCCTCAAGTGTTCTTACAACATATTATGGATAACACTGATCACTTTAGCTTCATCCTTCCTTTCGTTTAGGAAGGTGTCTTTTTAGTGCCTTTTAGTTTAACCACTTAAAGGAGTACCGTAGTTTAACCCCCAAAATGACTTATTTTTTGTTGCATTCCTAGTCTCTGGGCCGTTCATCAAATTATTCGCTTCGGAAAGCGATAAAACAAAAAATATCCATGAATCCAAGGCTTCATGGGGTGTATAATTGATTGAACTATAGTACTCCTTTAAGCCCTATTTTGTACTTTGTTGTATGACGGTGTCACAATCTATAAGCTCACAACACGCAGCAATACGATGCGTTGTAAACTTGTAGATCCGATGTTGCTGTTGAGAACTTTTTTAATTTGTTTTTTTACAGTATATACTAGAACTTAAGATATTTTACGAACTGCTTCCCCAAATAGTAATAGAGGATATGCATCATATGGCACTCATCTAGACTGCAGTGACGTCAGTACGTGCGCATCCCGCGTCTCTGACGCATTCACGTTGCCTAGAGACGCATTCACGTCAGTGTTCTGGGGTCCCACGGACGCATCGCCTCCATTGGAGTCCACGTGAAAATAATTTACCACGTCGCGAAAAGAAATATATTTTAAAAAGTCCACAGACGCCACCATTGTTCATGGGTGAAGGCATGCTACTGTACCCTACGTTAACACAAATGAAATCCGCGTAGAAAGTCTTAAAACAGACGATAGAACTAACGACAGTGTGTGTTTGGAATCCACCGACGCTATTGTGTGCTCCTTGCATGGTCACAGAATTCAATGGGTGCCTTAGTTTTAGCGTAGCACCGGGCCGCTATCTGACCATAGTGGCACAGCGTGTTAGGTGATACACCAAGAAGGGTTCCCCCACCGAACGTGGGTTTGGCTTGTCGAGCCTGTTATCGGGTAAGCGTCACGTCATGGGCTGCTATAGCGGCCGGGGGCCGGGAGGTACAATGTGTCATCGATAGTTGTGTGCTTTGGAAGTGCATGCGTGCCGCGGAACAACGGTGGAACGCGTGAAACACTAAAAAGTTTGGTTACCTTTTGGAAAAGACAAGGGGAGAGCTAAATACAATGGCTATATGCAGCACGGTTGTTACATCATGCTCGGGAGGGAACACTGTCTTCGACAATGCAGACGGAGCCAGGCACTTGTCCATAGTGCATCACATAAGACCCAAGTGCAATCAATAACTTTGCACGTCTGCGACTAGCTCTGGTCCATAGCGTTAGTGGAGTTCTCCTCCACTAACGCTATGGACCTAGTCTGAGACGAGTTGAAACAACTCCAACGCGGGCTGTTGAAGCAGCGCGACACCCGTTCTCTACCCACAGTATGTGGTGCTTGAAAATATGAATGATTCCATCGATAATAATCCGTTTGGGACACTCAAAATCACTGCCATAGAGTTATAATGTATCGCTCCGTGCGAATGAATCCGTAGCGTTGCCAGCGCGACTTCTGAGTCTACCGAAAATAGCAGATGTACAAGATCACAACGCGGTGCGAGCAGACACGGTTTGAGCTTGTTGATTGGGTATTTTGTTGTTGCGTGACACCGTCTTACTATGCATTATAAATTACACTGTTAAAGAGACGGTACACATTTAGTTTCTTCAAATATTTTCCAAAAATAAAAAGGTTGACTTGCCTTCTGTCTGTTAAAGTACTGTATTTGAAGGCCCTGGTCAAATGTATTTAATGGAAAAAATAGATATGCATTTACTGTAAAAAAAAAAAAAAGGAGAGACATGGAAATGTTAGCCTATAGTTTATAGTATAGTTTTACAGTAGGCTATTATTATTAATTCATGAATAGTACTGTAATTATATATATATATATATATATTAGTGTCTCATGTCATGTCTTTCCACAAAATAACAGAAAAAAGCTCAATAGTGGGCTCGATAAAAGCCCGGCTCGATAAGCAACAGCGATAAAGTGCTCATTATCAATAAAAATTAACAAGCTCCATCCCTAGTGCTTCTTCATCTCAAGGTACTATTATAGTTTAATTGTTTCATTCGTTTTTGTATGTATTTTGTAAGATAACAAGACCAGGTCAACCTGGTTGTGCCAGACCCCCTGTCTGTCATCATCATTTATGACATCATGCCTTTTGTAGGCATGTCATCATCATGGCATCATCATATATACCCTTTATATAGAAAACCCGGACAGACAGACCGACATTTGCTTATGTAGGCCTACCCATTTCATGGGTCTGGCAAACAATGTAAATAACCATATAATAACCAATTCAAGTTAAATGCTGCACTTTGTCAAAAATGACATGACGCGTTGAATTTTTGTGGGACCCATAAAATATCCCTGGGACTCATCCGAAAGACCCTCCTTGGGTCCCGGGACTCATTACATTAAAAACCTATTAACATCACTGAGACTGAGTGGCAAAACATAAAGCAGCATGAAGCATTGGACTCATGACTCCTGCTGACTCCTCATGACTCCTATTGACTATGTTTTTGCCACTCAGTAGGCGTTCCCGCATAACTTCCGGGTACGATAATGTCACACATACCCTCTATATGATTTCAATATGTTATTCTGTGGCAGACGATCCAAGGCCTGTGTTAAAGGCCCATATTTAATTAGAAATATATTGAAACCCCATATGCTTCATTGACCGGGGTCCCTTAGGGGTCAGTACTTGGCCCCCTATTTTAAAATAACAGATCTACAAGATCATAGTGTGACGCTTTATGAGCTCATAGATCTGCTATTTTCGGGGAATGTTTGATTATTTTCACTGAATGTTGGCCTATTATGACATGCCCAGAGGAATAGGGACGCTAGGGTTCATGGTTTTAAAATAATGGCACACAAGGTGCCTGGTGGCTTATAGCCCATTAGTGCACAGACCATTATGCTCCTTGTGAGCTCAAATCCTCCTTGTGAGTTCAAATCCGACTACCGTCTTCACTCACATGTCTCTCCTCTCTCTGCCCTTGGTTTGCCATCTCTCTCCACACTCTCCTATCCGAAGCATAAAGCATAAAATGCAGAGGGAAAAAAAACAGAAACAAACAAACAAATAAATAAATAATAATGCCACAGAATATAATCGACAACTCGATTTTTCAAATTCACCTACAGTATACCTCATGGGAAATGAGGCTGGCCCTTGTTTTTTTCTTAGATATTTTGAGTGGCAAGAACTGAATGCTGTGGGTGTCCAGGGTATGAACATTTAAACAAATTACAAGAACAACCATTAGCAACAAAATATTTATCTCTCTGAATAATTATGTACCACCCTCCTCCCCACCACCCCCAACCCCCACAGTGCCATTTCAGTGTGACTTTAAAGGACCTGTTTATGTGCGAGGAGGGGGTGACAAGAAGTCGAGTTGACAGGCCTGGAGTGAGACAGTTAAATGCCCCTCGCTGCTCTGGATAATTAATAAATAAAGTGCCAGGGGAGTCCTGTCATGGCTTCCTGTATGACAGGGGCTGTCTCCAGTGCGCTAAAGCATTAAATGACCAATTCCTGTCAGGCTAACTTCCTCTGCACTCCCTTGGTACACACACTCTCTCTTTCTCTCTCTCTCCCTCTCTCTCACCCTCTCCCCTTTTTTCTCTCTTTTCCCCTTCTGCTCCCACTCTCTGTCTCTGTCTCTCTCTCTCTCTCACTTGCTCTCATTCGCCCGCTCTCCCTTTCTTCCAAAGAGAGCTACTTTGCTCTCTCTGGTCTGAGTTTTTCAGCGACTGATGGCTCTAGTTCATTTCTGCTGAATTAATTGGTCCCTGAATGAATTGTGTTGACAGGGCAATTCATCATGTGTTTGGCCTGACAGTGACTGGGTGTTGGGAGAGAGAGAGGGGGGAGTGGGAGGGTGAGGTGTGTGAGAGAGGCTGGGGTTAAGGGAAAGGATGGGGGTTGATGATTCTGCCCTCTTCTATACCCATGTCTATTTTCACATGTATTTTTCTGCAGACGGAGGCTCGCTAGCAGGAATGGTATAGTCAGAGAGCCCTTATATTGAATTCCCTTTGTTTCCCTTTCTTTTCCTGAATATTTCAGGGTTCCCTGGGCCACAAACAAACAAGCCCAGCTTTGACAGATCCAGCTGATTAGGGATCACTGCTCTCTGCTTTGGAGGTTTTTCCCCTTTTAGTGGCCAGTCAGGTAACCAGCCCCCCCATCGTCCCTCAGCCCCCCTCTCCCCCCCAACACACACACACACACACACACACACACACACACACACACACACACACACACACACACACACACACACACACACACACACACACACACACACACACACACACACACGCGCACACACACACACACACACACACACACACACACACACACATTGTTGGACCAGCAGTCCTGTTATGCGGCACTCTGACATATTCGCTAAGTGAGGCGCGTTGCATTAGGCTTTAATTGCATCATGTATCACACAATAGCCATTAGGGTAATTATTTACTGGTGAAGGGTAAATAGGGTTTGGCTCTGGGCTGGCTGGGGCCGACCACAGCAGCAGCACGCTGGCAGAGATGCCAAGCCTGTGCCAGTGGCCTCGTTTGGCTGAGGTGTGCCACACACAGTCACCTACGGTAATGCATCTAATAGCTGCTCATTTTTGCTTCATTCGGAAATCATGCCTAAATGTATGTTCCGACATATGACGGTATCGCGGGCCGATTCACTCGTCGCATTTCCGTGATACGTTGTGAGCTCATAGAGTTAAAAAAAATCATGACGTCACTCGCTCATCCTCCGGTTCACGGAAGTAATTTCTCTATGAATAACATTGAGTCGTTAAAATCATCTCATATAAGCATTGTGGTCCAAAAATAAACAAGGGGGAGGTGGCTCTGTATGGTTTATGATAGTCAGTCACTCATATTTGATACAGTCTGTTTCTGGTGAATTCGGCGACAGTAACATTAGCGTTTTCTCACCATCAGTTGATTCTTCATATCCATATGAGTCAAACCGATGAGATCATTTTTTTAATGTCTGGAACACAGTTCTTATATGACGCGATATGAAGAAAAGGGGGGGGGGGGGGGGGGGCGTGAACCAGGTAGGATGAGTAAATGACATCAAACTTTGTTACTCTATAGATCGCCGTAGGATGGTGTTGCGCACCCCCCAAAAATATCAAAGGGGCTTAGCGCCGTCATTCTGAAAACGATGAGAACCTCTTCCTCCCCGCCACCTCCACCACCCTGTGTGTGAGACCCCCTTTCTCTTTCCTCGCTTCTTTTTTCTCACACACACTCTTTCAGTCAAGCAGAGCACTTATTACGTTCAATCAATCAATGTTCACTCATTAGGAACCTCCCACCCCCCCACCTCCCCCCGAAGTGTCTCCTGGACGGGCCTTGCACAGCAAGAGTTCACAGATGACCTCATAATTGCTGCTCAGGCATCATAACAAGCTAGGCTGCCCCAGTGACACCGCGCCACACAAACAGGTCTAACACGGCAATTGATAGATACTGGAGCACCATATTATATATTGCCGTATCCAATTAGATACAGCACATAAAGCAGCAGATCTATTTCCTGTATCGTATAATGTCAAAGCTAGCTGGTGTTCCAGATATGAAGACGTGAAATTCATTTTCATATTTCCCCCCAGCCCCAGCCCCATGCTCTGCTCTTGGGGATGGCGGCATTGCAAATGACAACATCCTGAGGATTTATTGTACATTTGACACGCCAGTAACCAAATTATAATTCAGTCGGTGCAGCATATTCATAGCACCACTGTACAGCCACGCACAGATAGAGGGAGAGAGAAAGAGGGAGAGAGGGAGAGAGATAGAGAGCACATTCGGTAGGAGTACGTATAGCAACTGCAAAGGTCAACAGATAGACCTGCTGTGGTATTTTGAAAGTTATGCATGATGAGTTACGCTGTATAATACATGAGGTCTTCTATCACTGTGTTGGCTGCAATTTACACTGTAAAATCCCCGGTGTACATTTTGAGAGTGTACAAATGAAACCAAATGCGCGTTTTAGCGTGCATGCACTCCATTAGTATCCCCATGCACTGTGTCACCGGTCTCTTCTTTTTATTGTACGAGACCAGTGGTTTTCAACTCTTTTCTCAAGGTTCATTATTCATTGGGCATTTGAGCCACAGACCACCATCTGATGCGATTTAGCCTCTCAGACCCAAAATGTAGAATATATATTTTTTTTTTAAAGATTCGTTTTTGGGCTTTTTTATGCCTTTATTGATAGGACAGTAGACTGACAGGAAATGGGGAGAGAGATGGGGAATGACATGTGGCAAAGGTAATCTGGATCGGGAATCAAACCAGCGACGCCAGCAGGCATCATAGCCTAGTATGTGGTGTGCGCCTTGACCACCAGGCCAGCGGGCACCCCAAAAAACATAGAATATTTTGATTCCAATTCCATGCTGTTTTGATGTGGTACCATAGGAGATAACAGGCCATTGGAATTGTAAACACATTTTCAATTCCTTCATTCTCTAATTGTGAAGACTTCTTGTAAATTAAGTAATGCAGATGTTTAACAATAATTTAACTCTTGAGAGGACCCTTATGGATCCATTTGGTTTCATTTTACGCTCTCAAGAGTTAAAGTTCTTTGAGGTTCATTTAGTTACCAACTCTCCATCGTTTAGCTGGGGACCACCTGGAACCGCCTCAAGGACCACTGGTGGTCCCCGGATCAGAACCACTGTGCTAGACCTGTGCCCGTCGGTCACCGGCCTACTTGGGAACGATGAAAATAGGGAATGCATGCCCCACCCTGTTCTGTAATACCCATTATACCCGCTGTCATAGCACCCGCTTTAACCGTCTGTCTGTCTTTGTCCATGTCCATATGAGACATCAGCGCTTAGAACCTGTGTGCAGTTTAGAGACAAGAGGATTCAACAGTTCCTCTTTTATTTAACCCATAGGGTGTAAAAATGGCAAAGGGTCTGAATTGAACCGGAGGTAGGGAGCGCTCCGCTGTGTTCACTTGGACCGCGCGGAGGTGCCGAAAGTCGACTTGGGGATAAAAGACTTACAGTCGGGGGACCCTGCAATTAAAGGCCCTTGCACACAGAATCTGAATGATGAAAGAACAGACAACGGAAGTTTTAACCCATTAAAACCTGAGGCCGGTTCTACAAATGTCTTCTAAATCCTAACAGTTTTGTCCTAACAGTCTATGTCACTGGTTTTCACACCTTTTTATGTCAAGGGCCCTCAAAATTATATGTATTTGGCCGCGGACCCCATCTCAAATATTTTGTTCCAGGGACCCCCCAGAAGCAAAGATTTTAGTTAAAAATGTTTGCTTTAAAAAATATATATATATATTCAAAGATTTGCACAAATTGTAAAGATTTTTCAAATATAGCAGATCTACAAGTTTCGTGATATGAACTTTTCTGCATTTTCCCCCCGGATGCAATAAAAAGAGTCTGACCAATAGAAGATCGCATCAGACTCAGATTTTACAATGTAGGCCAGCATACTTTTCTTTAGCCTTGCATAACTTCTTTTTGGCATTTTATATCTTCACTATCTTGGGCCAGTGGGCTTGGATGATCTTGGATAATGCTAATGGATGAAGTACCAGGAGGATACATAGAAGCATTAAAATAATTACTGATTATTCAATAAGTAATTGCATTTATTTCAGAGTCTGACGGCAGTGAGATAAAAGGCAGTGTATCTATTAGGCAGAGTAACTATTGTTTTTTTTCTGAATTAATGTAATTTCTCAGCTGACAAATGGCCTGTTTTACTTGGCATTAGCTTGATTGCTAAACTTGTTTTTCATTTGTTTCTCATGTAATATCTGATAAGATGTCCTATATGGCACAGTACTTTGGGGCTTCAACATAAAAAACTTCTTCCTGGATTTGTCAATCTGTGAAAGATTTGCATTTTCACATTTTCAAGATGCTTTTGCTCTCGGTTCCTTTAGAATCGAGTGTTTGAGAAGCAATGACAGTGACAGGTGCTTTTCGTATACTGCCTTTACGATAAGAGCCAATCAGATGAGCCCTTTTCTGTCATCATCTATTTCTTTTTTCTCTCCTTCTTCTTATGGATGCTGTTGTCATCTGGCATGCTGCAGCTAAGATGAGCTTGATTGACAGATGCATCCAGGTTCACACTTTATTGGTTTCAGTGAGAGAGCCAGATATGCCCATTTAGACAGGAGAGTGACAAAAAAGTTTCCATCTAAATGGAATAATTTTACTACTGGGAATTCTCAGCTGGGGAAAGGCAGGAGTCAAGTGTTTTTCTCCTTCCCCCTCCTTTAACAAGGCCTGTGAATGACAAACATATACGACAGTTAGGGAGCTGACAGAACAGCGGCTTTGGCTGCTTCACAGGGGAGCTATGAAATAAACAACAGGCAGAGAAATTGATTTACAATGGAAAAGGTTCTCGCCTTGGACCGAGAGGGATCAGGGAGCACCGAAACAAGTCAACACTTCACCTCTCAGGCCGTCTCAGAAGAACTTGACTCTTTTTTTTCCCCGCCTCAGATAGAAATGTGAAATGTACAGTTGGAGATAGATGTAAAGTGTACTTACCATGCAGCTAATTCTGTTCATTAGCAGTGGTGGAAGAAGTACTCTCATTTTGTACTTGTGTAAAAGTACCAATACCACGCAATGCACAAATACTCTGTTAAATAAATCTGGTATTCAAACTGTACTTGAGTAAAAGTACAAAAGTATTTGCATTAAAATATACTTGAAAGGGAAAGTATACATTATGCAGAATGTCCTATTTCACAAGTTTCCAAATTTATAAAAATGCATTGAAGCTTACAATGCGCCGCAAAGCGATGCGTTGTGAGCTTCTAGACTGGCTATTTTTGGACAAAGTTAGGGCTGAAGTGGTTAATGTATGTTTTTTAATAATAATAATTAGCAACAATAGTTGCGACCGTCAGGGAGCAGTTTACTATGAAAACCTCCACCGGCCGTCCGTCCGTCCGTCCGTCCGTCCGTCCGTCCGTCACGTCACACGTCACACCTTTGTTTGTGTACGGTGTGATGTCATATATCTTCAGTATGACATCACACCACATGTGTAAACAAACCTTTGTGTACGTTGCTGTGGCAACAGTCTGTTGTTGCTGGTCTGTTAGTGTACGTTAGCAACCACCTTAGCAACCATGGTTTTACCCTAGCAACCAACTGTTTACCCTAGCAACCAACTGTTTACCATAGCAACCATGTTTTTTTACCCTAGCAACCAACTGGGCATAAAAGGGATTCTGTTAGGGATCTCCATATATGGGCATAAAAGGGATTCTGTTAGGGATCTCCATATATGGGCATAAAAGGGATTCTGTTAGGGATCTCCATATATGGGCATAAAAGGGATTCTGTTAGGGATCTCCATATATGGGCATAAAAGGGATTCTGTTAGCTGTTAGTGATCTCCATATATGGGCATAAAAGGGATGCTGTTAGGGATCTCCATATATGGGCATAAAAGGGATTCTGTTAGGGATCTCCATATATGGGCATAAAAGGGATTCTGTTAGGGATCTCCATATATGGGCATACAAGGGATTATGTTAGGGATCTCCATATATGGGCATAAAAGGGATTCTGTTAGGGATCTCCATATATGGGCATAAAAGGGATTCTGTTAGGGATCTCCATATATGGGCATAAAGGGATTCTGTTAGGGATCTCCATATATGGGCATAAAAGGGATTCTGTTAGGGATCTCCATATATGGGCATAAAAGGGATTCTGTTAGCTGTTAGTGATCTCCATATATGGGCATAAAAGGGATGCTGTTAGGGATCTCCATATATGGGCATAAAAGGGATTCTGTTAGGGATCTCCATATATGGGCATGAAAGGGATTATGTTAGGGATCTCCATATATGGGCATAAAAGGGATTGTATCCCAGATGATGCCCTGTTAGGAGATCCACACGAACAGAATCCATATATGGTCCTACCGACAGCTGCTATAAGCCAACCCTGGCGATAAGGTCTGAGTCGAAGAAATGCTTCTTTCCTGGCAAGAATTGCCCCTTTATACTGTAGGGCTCGTTTGTGTATTGTATGACATCACGCCACATCATCGGCTGAGGACTGTGTGATGTCATCATATCTCCATATATGGAGACATAAGTTGCTCATGCCCAAATATGGGCTGGTGAGGTCAGACTTAGTGTGATGCGTAGGTTATCTCCATATATGGAGATTCAACTTCAATGAGTAACCATGGCAAACTGTCAACTGCCCGTATGTCTTGATAATTGGTAAAACAAACTTTTGGCCTATTTGTGGAGACCAACGGTCGCTTATCTCCCGATTAGGGAGTCTTACTGGTTGCGACCGTAGGTCGCACTTACTACAGAAAGCTGCTCGAGGTGTCCGTCTGTCCGTCCGTCCGTCCGTCACACACGTCACACGTCACACTTTTGCCCTGCTCATATCTCCGCAACCGTTGCCCCGATCCATGCCAGATTTTGCACACACACTCCTTACCTGCCAAACTACAACCTCCAAGGACCCCCAGAGCTCCAGGGACCCCCAGCTCCCTCGGGGACCCCCAAGTGTAAAAAATGAGCACATGTGCAAAAATTACCAAATGACCACCCCAACGGGGCTGCTCACGGGGCATTCCCGGGGACCACCCACTCCTGGTGCTCCAGAACGGATGCAAAAGTGGTGGCGCCCCCAGTGGAGGACCCCCTGCCACTGCAGCTCACATAAAATGCCGTAACTCGGGCTAGGAGCGACCGGGAGAGCCGGGGCCGGTACCTATTCGTCCGCCTTGGCGGCGCGGAGACCCCACCCCTCATTTCTCACATGGCCCTCTAGCGCCACCATGAGGCCGATTCAGATTTTGCCCTAAAATCACGAAAATCACTACACAGTATGTCTACACTCATGTCATCAACATGGATCAGGAAGATTTTGGAAAAACACATTTTTGCTCTATTTGTGGAGATAAGTGACCTACGGTCGCTTATCTCCCGATTAGGGAGTCTTACTGGTAACTACAGTTTTCAAATAATTGTAGTGGAGTAAAAGTACAACATTTTCCTCTGAAATGTTGTGGAGTAGAAGTAAAAGTATAATTGGAAATACTTCAGTAAAGTAAAGTACCTCAAAATTGTACTTAAGTAAATAGTACTTGAATAAATGTACTTAGTGACTTTCCACCGCCAGTGTAAAGCATGAGATTAAACAATTTATACTTTGTCGTATGATGGTCTCCCCATGCCGGAAATCGCTGATTTACATCAAGTTTACATTTCTTGTGAACTTGTAGATTGGCTATTTTCGTCACACAAAGTAGTCAATCAGGCGTTTAGGAGTCATGTCAGAGCCATTGTAATAGCAATCATGATATAAGTGCATAAGCTATTGAGAACAGTGTTTGGGCTATGACTTGGGCATAAAAGACTTGATAACTCTTGAACATATAGTATTAAGTATTTCCATTGTGTGATGATGACAGCACTACACAGCCAATTTGCTTGATAGAATACAAAAGGTACATACCTGCTCCATTATCATGTATGCTTCCAAAATCCTTTCTAGACGTTAATCGGACACTGTCCACTTGTTGTAAATCAATAATGATATTACTAATTCACACAGAGCTGTAACAGTGGAGGGATTATGGCGGAAACAGACTCAGAATAAGCTCTAGGAAGGATTTCATGCATAAACGTCTCTTTGCAACTTGGCACAAATTGAATTTCAGGCACACTGGTAGAAAAATTAATTCAGCTTTACAAAGCATTGAGGTTAAACACTTTATGTGCTGTTCACTGATCCAGATCATGGAGAAAACATTCAGAGGCATTCTCTCTTGCAGCCCTCCCATGTACACAGTAAAAAATCCTGAGGGTTAATTTGACCCTGTGTGCGTACAAACGAAACCAATTTGGTTCCGTTTGTACGCTCTCAGAGTTGCCCTGT
The DNA here is from genome assembly GCF_963921795.1 of Nannobrachium achirus. Classification (NCBI taxonomy): domain Eukaryota; kingdom Metazoa; phylum Chordata; class Actinopteri; order Myctophiformes; family Myctophidae; genus Nannobrachium; species Nannobrachium achirus. Next base: position 22,240,683 of record NC_137825.1, read on the forward strand.
GATCTTTGAACCCCAAAAGTAAATACATTTGTGTCAGAATTAAATGCCTGAAGACAGAAAAAATACAGAAAGAGACACTCTTCGTAAACATTATAGGATCAGAGAAGAGCAAGTCATTTTGTCGTCTCCAATGTGATTTCAACATCTTATATGGACATATACTTACTTGTAGACTATCCATCATAGAAAACTAGTTAATTACAAAATAATAATAATCAAACAAATGCAATGCAAATGGTTCTCAAACTTTTTTCATGTAAACCACCCCCAAATTGATGTTTATTTGGCCGCAGACCCTCATCAGAAAATATTTTGTGCCAGGGACCCCCATACAGAAATTGTGTTGTTAAAATGTTTCAAAATACCAGATCTACAAGCTGTAGATCGTCTATTTTCAAATAGACGATTTATATACCGGTAGGGTCAAAGTGGTTTAACTGATTTGGATTTTTTCCTGGGGACTCACTGGAACCTCCTCAAGGATCCACTTTGAGAACCACACTGAAATATGGCTGCTGAAACTGCACCTCTGTTTGGGTCTACAAGGACATGGCTTGGATGAATTCACCTCAGTCTTTGTCTGAAGGGCCGTCCACTTCAAGAATGATAACCGTAAAGATGACTATTATAACCATAATAGTCTGAGCAGCATCCACAGTTCCACACTGATGATTCATAACAAGTTGAATGTGACTTGTATGATGAATGTATGTGTCGCTCAGTGAATTGGGATGGATATTAGTTGTCCGTGTTTCTATTGTTCAACAAATCGCCCTGAAAGGGATTGTTGATGTTATAGTTGTGGTGTGGAGTCTGTGGACTCCACCATCCACTTGAGTTAGAATTAGAGATGTAACGATACCATTCTTTCCTTCCCAATACCGATTACGATACCTTGCGTATCCGTCAATATGGAGTACCGATCCGATACCAGTGTGTAATTTAAACAAATCTAGGACAGTGGTTCTCAAAGTGGGGTTCAGGGACCATCTGGGTTCCTTGAGGGAAACGTGTCTGTAGATCTCAGAGTTATGGGGTCCTTGAAATTAAAAGGTTTGAGAATTTATTTAGGAATAAATACAAATTCCAGTTAATGTGTAGTACAGTAATAGTTCAGTAATAGTATAAAACAGACGTTCAACATCTAAATATGTCCGTAAATGAAGCATGTGAGTGACTTGCCTTGAGGCGAGTCACACTTGCAAATATCTCGAGCGGTGCTAACCATTCCGTCCTTATCCCTTTTATGCCCATATATGAGATCCATGATCATCAATATTAATCTTGGAATGCCCATATATGGACATACTGTGGCAGTCTCATGTGGTCTATGATGTCAGACATCTATGATGTCAGTCATCTCCATATTTGGGAAAATTTGTGTTCACGAAAAAATGTATATAAATTAAACTATATATAACATATCTCTCGCAAAATACACGCATGGGTGTCTCGATGAAGCTGGTCAATTTGACATAATACAGTATATGGCCCAAGTGCGAACCACCACGCTAGGAAGGGCAAGATGGAATAAAGTCGGTACTAGTGCAACCACACTAATAATTACGTGGTATTGGAATGGCATAGACTGGCATACCCATCGACACTGATGGCAGCAATTTAGGCAGTATGGGCAGCTTTTCCGATACTGATATTGGTATCGGGACAACTCTAGTTTCGAATCCTTTTTAAAACATGATTTATTTATTGTTATAGTTATCGATTTTTGATGTGGGTGCTGTCTGTGCCATGATATTCATCCATAAGTTTATTGCTTTACCTTTCCCTCTGTTTTGTAGTCATCAAAGTCCTGGTAATAAAAACCTAGAACAACATGAAGCTGGTCCATAATCAGAAATTCATGCGCCGCGTTTACTTAAAAGATTTCAGACACTTTATTATTGTACAAGTGAGACGAGTATAATGAAAGTGATAATGCACATGAACAAGAAAGACATTTTTCTTTTTGTATTTACAGAGAAGTGTCTTCACATCACACGCGCGCGCACACACACGCGCACTCACCCACACACACACACACACACACACACACACACACACCCACATGCACGCACGCATGTACACACGCAGAATCATTCTACAAATGAACAAGTTGTAAATAACATAACATTAAATAAATTCCACCTACCTTTAGGTTTACAGCTTAATATGCATATGGTGACCATCTCTGCACTGCATAGAATTTATACATACACTTTCATCATGAACAATGTGTGTTTATGCTAATAATACTGCTCTCATGATGCATAAAGGCGGGCTGTAAATTAAATATTAACAAGAACTAAGTCTTTGGCAAATGCGATTAAAATACATTCACTTGACAGTTACGGGCCGAGTGTGTTCATCAAATCCATTATTTTATTGTTATTTCAGACGAAGAAACTTCTGAATGATCGTGGTATCTTGGCCAAAACATGCGTGAAGCTGATTCTGTGAGAGACACATGTGTAACGCATTAAATGAGATAATCGCCATCCAAAATTTGCTTTGAGTGAATTTGAAGCTGATGGCTGTCATCACCAAAATTTACTTTGAGTGAATTTGAAGCCGATAGCTGTCATCGCCAAACTAGAAGTATGCTTGTTTGAATTAGGATAGTTGTTTGCTCAGTAGTTAAATGCCAAAGACTTAAGTCAACTTAAAATGGTTCATATGGCCAGTAATATTTTAAGAATAGTGCACGTCAAGGCAGTATCTTTATGAAACTCCCAGGGTTAAAACGAAATAATGAACCATTTTTAAAGCATTCGAGTCACACAAATGAACAATGAACATCTGATTCTGTAAGTGCCTTTTCAGACCAAGAATTAATGATGGAGTTATGGTTGGTTTCATGACGTTCTGTAAAGCCAATTCGGAATCTGCATCATCATAATTAGCAAAATAGCGCTCCAGTGTTTGTTGCAAAATAGTGCAAAATTAACAAAATAAAATAAAATAAAAAACAGTTTGCCTCATGATCTCGTGTCCTGACAAATAAGAATAGTAAATATTAAAACACTAGTCAAGCTGTCTGCAATTCGGTAAGACGTAATTATCAAAAAATGAAATAAAAAAAATATTTTCAAGAATATATTTACTAGTTTATTGAAACCTTGCAAATAGCAGACCACGATAATGCCCCCCACCCACCCCCTATTTTCAAATCGACATGTCTGATTTAATTAAAATTTATTTCATTTTCTTTCTTTCTCTTTTTTTTTATACATCTTGATTGTGTATCACAGAGAACATGTTCCTAATCTTCTCGTGGCATCATTGGAAGAAAAAAAAAGCAATTGATTTATTCATGCTGAAGGTTTGGTTAGTTACAGGTGACGCTATGCTCCGATGGATTAAAACAACTTGACCGCAGCAGAGCTCCCCTGCATTGTTGCTTCACTAATCTCCCTCTGCTTGTGGACCTCACTGCATGGTGCTGGAGTCAGTGGGGGGACAAGATGAAGAATTGAAGGCCACTCACTACGTTTAAACTGGGGGGTCGTTTTGTGTGCAAATGGAACCACACGTTTGTACACACTAAATAAGCACGCCCTCCGAGTCACATTAACCGTAAGCTCAGCTCAGGGCGTCAGCTTCCTTGGTGAGATCCGTCAAAGGGAAGGAATGTACAGTTGATCAATCCATGATGGGACAAAAAAAAGAAAGAAAAAAAAGAGCCGTCTCGCGGCTAATACCGTGAAAATAAATGTCCTTGGTCGTTTTGATACATTATTTATTTTTATTTTGTATTTTTTTGTTTTTTGTTTTTTTGTTTTTTTAATCACCGCAGTTAGTTTACCACCCGGTAAAGGGTATAGTAAAAGAGTCTTTCAGTGTCTCTCAATAAACATCAAAGTCTTGTAGATTGAAGAAGAGCTTCTTTTTTTTTCAAAATGTCCCGAAATTTGAGATGGGAGAAGAGAAGTTGGCTGGGCTCCTGAAACCACTGTTTTCTTCATGTTTGTGTGTGTGTCTGTGTGTGTGTGTGTGTGTGTGTATGTGTGTGTGTGTGTGTGTGTGTGTGTGTGTGTGTGTGTGTGTGTGTGTGTGTGTCTGTGCGTGCGTGCCTGTGTGCGTGCGTGTATGTGTGTGTGTGTGTGTGTGTGTTGTGCGCGTGTGTGTGTGTTGTAGGGTACATTTTACGCGCAGCTGCCCCCAGTGTCCAACAGACCATGATACACTTCACACCGGGGCTATGTGGTGGAGGCTCAGGCCACGGTCTCGCAGGTTGATTTGGTTTCCATGGTAACTAGTGGCGGTCATAGGCAGTGGCAGCAGTGGGAGGTGCGGAGCCTCTCGATGCGGCACTATAATAATAAGGGGAACCTGAAAGTTAACAGAAGAGCGCAACACATGTAACATCAACCACACAAACACTGTATTCCAAACAGAAAATGTTTAATTAATTTAGCGTTTATTCATTATTTCATGTCTCCTGGTATTTAAAAAACAAATAATTTCACATCACTAAATCAGGGGTTCTCAAAATCTTTTAGTAGTCCATGACCCCCAAAATAAACATACATGAACTGGGGACCCCTACCCTGACAAGCACTGTGTTACATTTAATGTGACTCGGTTCTAGAGATAAATATTGTGAAAAATGCTGATCTACATGCTCACAGCGCCTCGCAACGAGAGGCGTTGTGAGCATGTAGATCGGCTATTTTCACAATCTTCGCCTCTTGCTTACTTAACATTTGACAGTTTGGCCAGTTTGGTATTAAAACGGTCTAGAAAGTCCTTAAATTGTCACTTTAGAATACTGTGTGTTGCTTTGATTACCATTGAGTGAGGAAAAAAATACATTAACCTAATAATCTGGGGACCCCACAAAATAATTTGGGGACACAAATTTTGATCCTACTTTTATTCATACTCACTTAGTAATGCTGGGTTGCTGAATCGCCAAGCTTCATTGTAGGTTGTGTACTGCGGATGACTGTAGGGGTTCCCCGAAAACTCGCTCCCTGGAAAAAAACAAAACAACAAATCAATTAGCATTTCAATGTGTCAAACCATTACCTTTTCACATGCAGTCATTTCTCATCATTCAAACTGGATGCAATTTGGTGGGGAAAATGATAGTCATCTGTGTGAGACCAGTCAAGCAAGTAATTTATTTCTTTTTCATTTCACTTAAGTTATGCAACACTGAACAATACAGGATGCCACACTAAAGGAGGCTTTCCCTGTCCCATTTATGGATATCTAGCCATTATTTATGCTACTGTATATTCCAAACCATTCTAATAAATACCTTGTGGCATTAAACAGTTTTCATGCATACATTTCTCACATGGCACAATAAATCTGGCGGTATTTCTTTGAGGAATTTTAATGACCTCAATCTGAACTGGCCCCCAATCCCTGCTCTAATGTTTTGTATCTCAGAGTTTCATTGCACAAGGAAGTAACTTGGGGCTCCATGTCATGGAGCATTGCTGTTGGTTCAACGCCATTCTTTCTTTTATGACACAATAAAGGCTAGATTTTATATGATGCTGGTGAGAAATAGCTTTGCTTTAACAGTGTTTCGGGCCCGTCACTAAATCTTAGTGGCTGTGGGGTTGGATGAATGGCTTATAACGTACAGTATAACCACTGCCCGAGGGATTGAGGCTCCCATCTTTTGCTCTGTCAACACGAGAACAAATGGAAAACAACAGGAAGTTTAACTACGTCTCACTGTTCACATGATCTTTCAGAGAACTGCACTGGTTAATATCTCAAAAAGCAAAAAAAGAAAGCTCTCTGAATTTTTAAGCTGTTAGTATCTTGCTATATTGTCTGTATTGCATAACATGAGTTGAAGTCAAAAGGAACGGAAAAAGGCGGTGAATTGTAGAAGAATCGCAGCATCCACCAGATTAGGATTCCCAGTCGCCTTTGTCGCGGGTAGTCGGCTAATGATATGCTAACAAGACTCCGCACTTGATTGGTTTTCCCTTTCCACATGGGTTAACCACCTCAAAGTAAAATGCTAAACCGCAGAGTGCCTATATGTGAGTATCCAAAAAAACTGATCCGTCCCGTGCTCGTCGTGTCTGCTAGTGAAACACTAGCCCCAGCCTCTCCTCGGAGAGATAGCCATTTGAATATTTACCAGGCTCCCATGCCTCGCTTGTCTTTTGACCCTTAACTGTTTGCTGTGAACCTGAACTGCAGGTTAAGTAGTGGAGGGGGGAAAGGGATATGCTCCGGAGCGCCAGGGCTGGGGATCCGCTGTTTATCGACGGCCGCTGAGAATGGCCATGCCGGGGAGATAATGAGCCAATAAGGAAGGAAGGGAAGGTTATAGGAAGGGAAGAACTCTCCTCTCCCCTGTCTCTGATCACTTATTCCACCTGTCTAATCCAATCATACACAGGGAGCTAATATAGGCATGTGTGTGCCTCCTACCCTACAGGTCAATATTCAGTGCCTTCCTGTGTAATTTGGTGCTGAGAGTCTCCTCTGTGGGCTTCTACATTTGCTCTTTTTTTCTTTTTTAGGGCAATGCCCTCCGTTATACGCAGATACTGTACATATAAATATAGATTTTACACTGCCAAATCCTTAGTGTTAATAACTCAACGTTTAAAAATGGACCCTAAGAAAGGGTCAATTTGCCCTCTGTTAAATAATTATCCACTTAGCCCTATACACTGTATTTCATCGTACTATGAATAGCCTGGTTAGCGCACAAGCTTGTAGATCAGCTATTTTCGCTGTTTTTTGGAAGTTAAAAATAAAAAAGGGGACGCCAGGGATAATGTAGTTAATGAAGTGTTTTTTGTTTGTTTTTTTCACTCACCAGGAACCATTCCAGCGAGTGTGGAGGTGGGGTAGCTGCCCTGGCCTGTAGGGGGAACATGAGGGGGGTACCCAGGTAAGGTTGTGTTGGCCATATCCCGACCTAGAGAGAGACAACATAAAGCACAACACATCATTACTACTGTTTTCACTGTTAAAACCTGTGTGACAACAACGCCGTCATCACACCTCATCTCATGTGACAGAAAAATGCTGTTTACTGTAATTGCACATATGCATGACGACTTGAGCATAACTCAGAATTAGCAACTGTCGTACTGAATAACGTCTTGACGTCTCACACAAGAAATGAGACATAAATATACGTCAAAACGTTATATTAGTCAAGATCTAAAAGTATCATTCCACCTCCCCCCCGCCCCCCCGACTACCTCTACTCTCTTTAAGTATGTAATAAAGAAGTCTCCTCGTTGCAACAATCAAACACCATTGTCTAAATATAGCGACCTTTACTGAACTCCATGAGCTGCCTCTCTCTCTTCTCCATTAGCTAGGGCAGAGCGCAATTGTAAGGACCAACTACACTGGCCTCTCGAGTGCAGACGCTCCATATTCAGCTCTGTAATTGGGAGTGACGGTTGGGTCCCCCCCTTCCCCCCCCATGCTGCCCCCTCCTCCCCTCCCCTCCGAGCCACTGTGCTTTTTGGGCCACCGCGCTCAGAACCCAATCTGGCCAGCGCTGTGGTGGACGAGGCGCCCCCGCGACATTGTCAGCAAAGAGGGCCGCTCGCGCTCAAAGGGGGAAATCATCTCCCAATGGAGCTTTAATGAGGAAAGCTGGTGGGCATAATACAGCAGCAGCACAACACCACAAGACATACCGTGGAGTTATAGAGGCATCGGCACTTATCTGCTGTTTAGTGGCTTTATATAAACAATCAATGTTCACTGATACAAGGAAAGTGAAGCAGCACTCCGCAAGCCGCGAGCCAAAACTAGATATTCTACGATGAAACACAATGCAAAAATGATTTTGTACGGTCTTTTTTTGATGTTGTGTTTATTGAAAACTAGGAGTGTTTAGAAGTAACAAGATAGGCCCAGAGGACAGAGAGGCCTTGCCATGGCTAATGGGTTGGTCGTCCCCCGCAACCAGGGGTGTCCCACCAAATTCTGGGCCCTGGGGTACAAGGATTCACTGGATTATTTTGTACTTTAACTATTGAAAAATAGCAGATATACAAGCTCACAGCGCTGGGATCTTGTAGATCTGCTATTTTCTTTTAATCGTGAAAATGTGTGCATTTTTCACAAAAAAATGTTTCAAATCCTTCTAAGGTTTTTTGAAAAACCTATTTTTCTATGTCAGTGGTGCTCAAACTTGTTCATGTGAAGGACCCCCAAAATTATATGTATTTGGCCACAGACCCCCATCTCAAAATATTACGTTCCAGGGACCCCCAGAAGCAAAATTTGAGTTACAAATGTTCACTTAAAAAAAGCATATATTCAAAGATTTGCACACATTCTCACGACTTCTTCAGATCTACCAGCTTGCAGCGCGGCACTCGGTGCCGTGCTGTGAGCTTGTATATCTGCTATTTTTCAATAGCTAAAGTATAAAATAATTAAGGCTCCCTCCAGCTTGGGCCATAGTAACTCAGTCCCACCTCCCCCCCCCCCCTTGTGACGCCCCTGCCCGCAACAGCCAGTGTCTTTCCCTGCCAGAGTGTCTGTGAGCAAGGCATGATACCTGCTCAACAGATGACGATACATTGTTGATGATGCAAGGAATCAGGAATAACATTTTTTTGTTTACAAATGTCTCACTGGGATATCATTACAAATAAAAACAAAAGTACTTTATATGTTGAATGGGCGGGACCATTTGCTGTATATTCTTCACAAAGAAATATGTTGTATAACATACATAATTTTGCATCACTTTTACTTAATTAATACGACACTATAATGTTGATTTCATAGTTTATGGGCAAATGCATGTATCATGCTAAACTTAAAAGCAAAATAGCAGTGGTCAAATGGCTTTTATTTTTTTATATGACATCCAATTTAATCACTTTATAGCCCTTTATACTTGGGATCCGGAACCGGAAGGAACCGGAGCAACCGGATCCGACATTAATTGAGGAACCAGAATCGGTTCCATCACATTTGGAACCCATTCTCTGAAAGTGTACGAATGGAATCAAATCAAAGAGTCTAAATAGACTGTAATGGTCTATTCTGAACCCCCTATAGGAATCGTTAAGGGAAACGCGACGTTAACTTAAGGAATCGGAACAGGTCGAATGTGTTTAATCGAGAGGGGGGGTGAGTCATGGCACGTTTGAGTAATGTTTTAGTACCTGCTGGTATAGGCTGGCCAACATACTGGCTGCTGCGGGGCCCATGGGGGCCGGGGTATGAAAAGGTGGGGGCCTCTAGTGAAAGGGCAGGGTGGCAGGGCTGGATGTCCGCAAGGCCCAGACCCAGCAGGGAGGAGGAGGTGGAGGAGGAGGTGAAGGAGGAGGTGGAGGTGGGGGTGAAAGGAGCCATGGAAGCCTCATACGGCTGCTTCTGCTTAATGCAGGATGGGGACGGATGAGTGAACGCTGCAGCCAGGATGGAGGAGAGATAAGACAACACATACAATATGAGAGAGGTACATGGGGGGGCATTGCACAAAATCACACACACACACACACACACACACACACACACACACACACACACACACACACGCACGCACGCACGCACGCACACGCACACACACTCAATAACACACACACACACAGACACATTCACTCAAACGCTCCAAATAATAAAGTCAAGATATAAGCGATAATATCTTGTGCTCATTTGAGAATGGAAAGGATTCATAAACCGATTAAGACTTTTGTAGCCGCCAGGCGTTCGACTATTTGAACGCGGCGTCGGCTGAACGAAAGAGCGCCGCAGCATTGTGTTTGAACACGGTTAAAGTGCTTAAAGACTGAAGGGCTCCGCTGTGTGTCAAGCGCTTTACAGAGAAGAGTGAGGTCATGGCAGACCATTCATTTCTAATAAGAATTAGTTAGCCACAAGCCAGTGCACCTCAGTCAAAGAGAGCGGTGGGAGTACTGTGGGTGGGGGTTCTATAGCTGGGTTGGATGAGGATTGTGTGCGTGTGTGTGTGTGTGTGTGTGTGTGTGTGTGTGTGTGTGTGTGTGTGTGTGTGTGCGTGTGCGTGTGCGTGTGCGTGTGCGTGTGTGCTTGTGTGTTTGTGTGCATGCGAGAGCGCTCCCACTGTTCTGCGTGTGCATACCACACACATAACAGTGGGAGCTTTTGTGTTGGTGCAATAACACGCATCTGTCCAATTTGTCATACATTATTATGGCAGCAGCCACACCAGCCACTTATTTCCCAAATGTTGGCAACTATAGTTCATATAAGCTCATACTGTATATCAATGCCAAACCTTTGTCTCACAATCAATTCCAAATAGCTCACTTCTTTTGAATATACATTTAAAAAGAGCCAGCTATTTTCACTATTTGTCGTAGTGGTTAACTAGCAAGAAAGCTAAAAAGACAGCAAAATGTTGAACTTTCCAAGCTATTCATCTTTGGGGAGCAATACTATAATCCAACAACAACAACAACAACAACAACAACAACAACAACAAAATCACAGTTTTATTCATTGCATACAGCAAATGGTGTACTACAAAATAAAGAAAACGTCAACAATTGCTGGTGCTGCTAAAGTCCCATATAGCTGGTCGTTACTTTCTAAAACATGGAGAAGCTACAAAGCTAGAAGGCCATCTTCTCCAACAAAGCTGTTTCCAACTGAACGCTCGACTTAAAGGGAATGTCCGCTACAAGGCAACATCAAAATAATGTACCAGATCAAGACATGATGCATATTCCTCTCTCCTCACTCAAATTCAACTAGATGATGCATATTCCTCTCTCCCCACTCAAATTCAAACTAGTTGATACGTATACTTCTCTCCTCACTCAAATTCAAACTAGTTGACTATCTAGCGACGACTAGACACAGCGAAACAGTTTGATTATGGTATTTTGATCAGATGCCCACAGCATTTCACCTGATCTCATTTTAGTCTGTAGGTAAGCAGCTACAGTATGTATTTGACTAAATTAATACTAGGCGCAGAGTGGCACTTTCTTTAACCCTAATCTCAAATGTCTGGATACCTCATATTCCTTTTTTAGTATATTTATTCTTTTATCCATTTATTTATTTGTTTGTTTCAAGGAGGCTTTACTGTACCTCTTTCTGTGATGGTAGAATGTAAAATTATTTGATGATTCCTTTGTTTGAACTACTACTCAACTAATGTATGGGGGATTTTACCACAAGGTTTCTCCAAGGCTTGTACTTGGTGATCGTATGATATGTGCGTTCCAATTTTTTATTTCACAAAATTGACTTTCATGCGGTCATGGGCCCCCATTTCAAATGATTCTGTGTTCTGTCTTCTGATTTGAAGATGTTTTGGTTTAAATGAAATGAAATTGTCTAAATGTCATGATTGTACACTATACATACATGTGCATGCATTAATTATACAGCAAATTCACAGTTTTTTGTATTGTAATAATTTAAACGAATAGCACAATTATGGTGCCACATACTCGATTATCTTTGTTTTCCACAACAGATAGTAAGCACCGTCTCATGTAGCTGGTCATCCTAGCCACATCCAACCATTTGCATATGAGAGTACTAAACAAGTACTCTCATATGCAAGTACCAATCTGTAGTTTGATACCTTTTGGGATCGCTAGAGCTCGCTGAGACCTCAACGGTGGCATAACAACAAAACAAAAGTAAATGCTGCCTAATGGTAAAGAAAAACAAAGGCGAGTCGTGTTATATCATACATGCAGAAAGGCGCCATTACACTACTCATTTGAATGGGGACCCCTGGTATCCCCTCAAGGACCCCTAGGGGTCCCTGGATCACAGTTTGAAAACCCATCTGATATACAAATCGCAGTTGATCAGAAACACATGCACTTAAAATATTTGCCACCGATGCCTTTTACACTTACACGTACACAGTAAATTTGGGTCCTTTCGTTGCTATTTGTGTTCACTTAACACTGGGGATTTTACTGTGTACAGTTGTATATGATTGCCAGGCACTCTCTGTCTGTTGCTTTATGTCCCCTTTAAAGCCCCTCTTTGAGAGAGGCGCCGGTTGAAAGGACTCTCTGTATAGCAATGATAGCCTCATTAGCTGCGTCCTAGCCATTGTTGTTTTACAACAGAGATGTGTGCCCAGATTCTCATTAAAAGATGGACTTCTTTATAATGTCTGCTTCAGCTGACAGTCCCCTTAGATTCAACGCCAGAAAATCAAGCTATTTATTTTCCTCTGCCCTCTTTTTTTTCCCATCCAGCACAAATCAATGCAAATATTTTGTTTTTGTTTTGTCGGCTGTTCCAAAACGCCTGTTGATTTCTGTCTTGACCTCGTGAACCCTAGCATCCCCATTTCGGGGTGAACATTCCACGAAAATAGCTGATCTGCAAGCTTACAACGCATCGCAGCACAACCTGAGTTTGTAGATCGTCTGTTTTCGGTGAGGGGATTTGGGAAAGAAATTAGGGGGTCTATTATAGTCAAATAAGTATATAGGGTTTAAAGTTAATTCTTAAGTTTATTCTTGATTCTTGTTTACAGTAAGTGCTTAATGAGAGATTGTTTGTAGCAGCAAATTGACATAAGATTCTTTCAGCTGAGGTTTAGTTTGTGGTGGAATTTGAAAGAAAAGGCTTTGTTTACTTGTTTGAAAGTACTTGTGCTACGGTGCAGTATTTGACAGCCATTGACAGCGGCAATTTAAGTATAAACGGCTTCCAACTGAGAACAAACCACGACATAATGTCCAGAAAGGAATCACTGCATATTCTTTCCCGGATCTCAGTGACAAGAGTGTCGCTTCAACTGGGGACATTTTCACCCTGGGAGAAACTAGTGCTGTCAACGTGCAACTACATCATTGAAAAACACAGATGCACACGTTTTATCTCAACCCACAACAACATGACAAATAACGGGGACCCATGACGTACAGCCCTTCCAGCATTCATATCGCCGTGATTTCTTAAAACACCAACAGGAAAACGAGTTGACCTTCTTTTTATTTGGCACAGGAACAAAGTCATTTGTGAATGACTCTTTTGCTTGCGAGAGTATTAAATTTACCATGACAGGGACACCTTCGTGTTTGCTACAACAACAACCAGAAATCTTTGACCTCCATTTTCTAGGCTATATGCAGAATGGAGCAATTTATCACCAGCCAAAAATCTCTGCACCCTAATTAATTACAACTAAGTAAAGAATGTTTGGAGAGCCAAATTGCTTTAATTCCCCGAACACCGGCTGAAAGTCATTCATTATCAAATGTGTGCTCAAAGGTTAGTTTGCTTTTGTGAAGACGAAATAAGCATTAATTTCGGAACCCGGGCCCGAAGTTCCCCTGTGGGAAGAGAGGCGAGCGGTTTGTCATTGGGGCCACACATCACTGACAGCAGGTTCGCCGTCTGATCGTTGCTCGCTGCTCACTGGACAACGGCAAAGTCTTTGTGCCTGCTGTCAGAAGTTCACACAGGGAGCGCTCACTCGGCTTCTTTAATTGAAACGGAAAGTTTAAAGAGTTCAAATGACGGCCCTGGGCAGCCCCACAACTTTTGTTTCTAATGAGTGCAAGCGCGGGACGGACGAAGACCAAGCAAGTCCACGTGGAGCACCTGCTCAGGCCCTTGAAGAGGAGGAGTGTCATTGACTGGGGGGACAAGAGGGCTTGAGAGTATCCCGTTAACAGGCCCAGCAGGGAATAGGTTTAAACAGTCCTCAGATGGAGAGAGGTGTAAAACTCCCACTGAGTGCTCAGGGGAATTGGCTCTGTGTTCAAAAGGGCGGCTTGGGAGTCTTGAAGCCCCACCAAACATTGGCGGGTTGAGTAATTTCAGGATATATGCAGACACCCACTTGGTTAGAAAATGGTGGACAATTGCCCGTATCGAAGCCATCTCCCCACTTATTTTTTCAAGATACACAAAAAGTTCAGATCTCCTCCTTCCACTATTCATAAATTCACCCAAGGCTCAGCCGATATGAATTTTAAGTAGTTTCAATGAGCAAGAATAAGAAGCACCTGAGATGAAATCCATCTCTCGGAGGGGAATTCATCAAAGAAATTACTTCCCATATCAACAATAGAAATTACCTCACAATATGCAATTGTCCCATCCACATATTCATGGAACCCTTCGGTGTTTTTATGGGTTAATAGGGACTATTTAGTAGGTAATACCACATTAATGTAGAGGAGAGGGAGAAAGAGAGAAAAAAAGAAAAAGAATGTTTTAATGGAAGTGGCTTCTTGCCTCTGAATTTCGATGATGTGCACAATGCCCTTAAATCCCTTTCTTATTGGAGCCTGCTTTGCAGGTACTTTTGAGCCCTAATAGGATAAAGCAGAGAACACAAAAGATTTCTATCTCTCAGGCCTCTCAGTTCACTGAGAATTCGGATGTCTGGCAACGAGCACTCTTATGAATCATTCATTTTTAATAGATTATGCAAATTCCGGGACATAAAATCAACAAGATCAATAACTGCAGGCTTTTTAATTGGTGTTAGAAAGCATTTTAAGGATGAACGTAATCTCCAGTTCTTTGCCCCGTAAAGACACAATTAATTTGAAATTGGATCTCGGCCTAAATGCTGCAAAATAATTTACTACTTTCTTTTTTTTGCACAGCTAAAACAAAATCCTCAGCCAGCCAGGCTTATCGCTGGCAAGTAAACTGTAACACTCAGCCATCAGAGACCACACACCTGAGTATCACCTCTTATCCACACTCCCACGGAGGGGAAAACCATACTAACTAACTACCGTAGAAAGTCAAAGTGCTGCTTGTTCCATTAGGCTGACCCCTCATGTGTTGTTTCTTTGTCTCCAGTGAGATCAGTGGAGCAGGATAGAGAAACTAATATAATAATTCTTATACATATAGGTGTTACATCAAATATATGCACAGTGCCTCACCAGTCACCACTGAATTTGTGTTGTACCTAATTTCACATCGTACACCAAAACATTTACGATCTAAACATGGGCTATTTTTGGTGGGCAGAAAAGAAATCTGCGTTGGTGTGTCAACCCATTCTTTGTTCACTTCTGCATTGCCTTTCTGCATTAGAGCGCGAGCCTTCAATGGCCATCTCTGCAGAGACACCCACCCCTGAAGAAGAAAAAAAAAACATCCCAGGTGCAAACAATGGTCGCCCAGTTACAGTGAACTAGTAGGACCAGGGAGCCATCAGGACACCAAGGACAAACACACACCTTCCTTCTCACGAGGCCTGCCTTACAGGGGGAAATCTACCTCCCACATATTAATGAGAAAAGGGCCTTTCTTTTCTCATAAGGCTGCTCGGCTATCATTTGAGAACGGGGGGGCTGCCGCAATTTTCAATCACCCTGTCCTTCCCCCCCACGCAGAAACTCGTTGCCTTTTTTTTTCTTTTTCTTTTTTTTGATGGCTGCTGCATAATTATATGAATTTTAATAAAAGCTCTGTATATTAATCTCAGGCCCCGGCAGTAATCGTAAACTTTCAGTAAACTTAACCTTCTTCTTGGTAATAACATGGCAACAATGAAACAATATTTCAATTAGCCAGGCAGTCATTAACTGTGACAAGGAGAATGGGAAGATGAGGGAGGGTAAGAGAGAGAGGGAGGGAGAGAGAGAGAGAGAGGGAGAGAGAGAGAGATAAGAGGGAGAGAAAATGATCACAGTATTATAGTTTGGTGGCAGAAATGCCAAAGCATATTTACAAGGCACACTGCTGCCCCCCCTTTCATTTTTTCCCCTTGGTTTTTAGAACGTACACACAAATCGCCACGTCGCACAAGGTTCCCATGCAGCGAACAAATCACCAGTGCAGTGCAGCCATGCCACGCGCACGCCGCATGCGGGGCGGGGATGGAACACGTACACCACTCAGTCCCGGTGGCTTTTGCGAGACCTTGCGCTGATACACAGTCATAGTTGTGATGTGCTGACACCAAAGGTCCTTGTCCAACAGTGACTGAACAGCCCAGCCCACCCCCTACCCACCCCCCTCTCTTTATCACCCTTGCTTGTTCAGCAAAAACACAAGATGGAAGACTGCTGCTAACATCATAGCTCGTACCACATTGTCGTCGTATAACCACCTTTTCAGCTCAGAGTCGAGAGGTATAAAAAAGAAAAAAAGTATTCACGCTTTACTTTGTTTTGTTTTTTTGTGTTTGTGTCTGCTTTTATTTTTGAAGTATTTCTTGGCGGAACGGCATTCAAATCGCACAACATTCTTTTCTCTTTTTTTAGTTTTTTATTTCACTCATGGTTGTAAAACAAGATAATAATCCCCCTCAGCTCAGCTGAAGCTGTGGCTTGGCAGCGTACAGCGCAGCACACACACAGTGCTTGTTGTTATTACGGCACTTGATCTTACCTACAGGGTAGCTTTGCGACACGCCGGGGCCCATGTCTGGGTTGGCGCCGGAGGACAGACTGGGTTTGACTTCGTCCAGGCCGGGATTCAGGGCAGGGAGCGAGTACTCGTTAGCCTGGTGGAGGACGGCGACACTTCAATCATTACACAATCCAAACAACTCCTCGGTGGACATCCTCTGGTCCACCTTGAGCTGTTCCACATTGTATATATCAATGGTTCCCAAACTGGTCCCCCAAATTATTGCTATTATACTTTCTGGGTTCCCAGATGATTAGCTTAATGTCAAATGTGCAACACTCATACAGTAAACAAACCAACATACAGTGTAAGTGTATACAGGTTATATATCCGCACATTTTCAAAGTTACAATTGAATGACTACAATTCCGAGTGCTTGTCAGGGTGGGTGGTCCCCAGTTTACTAATTTATGGGGTCCCCAGTTCAAATATGATTATTTTGGGGAGTCCCCCGTTCAAATATGGTTATTTTGGGGGGTCGCGGCCTGAAAAGTTTGGGAACCCTTGGTGTATATAAATGTGTTTGAGAGCACTTGATTTAGAGAGAGAGAGAGAGAGAGAGAGACTGTGTGAGCATGCGTGGCAGGTATAAGAACTTGAGAAATTGGGCCATTTTCTTGGGACTCCACAAGAGAAATGGTGTTTTATCATGGTTAACAAATATTCTTTTTAGAGCTTTAAGGAGCTGTAAGGTTACAATTACAGTATAGGAG
>NC_137825.1:22260212-22360212 GCF_963921795.1 Nannobrachium achirus
TAAAGCAGCTTTGTAAAACAGTCTCAGGCACTACATCAAAAAATAGGGATAAAAAAAAAAGATGACATGAAGCAGTATTTGAATAACATGGGCAAAAGATGAAGAAAAATCTAAGTATTGATTAATTTCATGTTGCCTTACTGTTATTCTCAATTATGGGGGATCCAAGGAATGTGTTTTTCATCACAAAATCAATAGTGTGGGAGGTTTTTTCTTGTGATCCCTCTAGCATTTTACATGCTGGTTTGTAATACAGTGGAATCATTGTTCAACCACTGGTTCAAATCGGTTCGATCCCCGTTCAAATCTTTCTCAAGAATAGCAAATCTACAAGCTCACAAATGTGTCACCATGTGACACATTTGCTATTTTTGTACAACTTTTGAAAGTTTTCGCCTATAATGACATGAACAAAAGAAGCACATGTTGTGCAATTAGTTGTTTTTGCTCAAAATGTTTGTGGAATTGTCACTTTTCATGTCTTTTACTCCCCCCCCCCCCCCATTTGACACCATAGTTGACACCATATAACACACATGCACAATGAATGAATGTGAGGGGCGGTTGAGGCGGAAGGAAGGTGACGCGTCAGGGCGTCACCGTACTGACCTGTTCGGGTTTGATATGCTCCGACGTGGGGAAGACGTCAGGGTACGGCGGGCGCTCAAAGACCCGGTCCAGAGCTTCCAGCTGCTGCTGAGTGAAGGCATCTGCCCTCAGGTGCTTCCGTAAACTCTCCACACTACCCTGAGAATCACTGTTTGGGCCAGAACCATCTGAACCATCTACAAGAAGAAAGAGCAACCAAACAGTCGAGATGCTGACCCTGGTACGGTACCACTACTCTGGGGATGTGAGTAGGATATACACAGCAATGGAGTAGTGCACATGTTCATCTTTTTATTCCTCCCCAGCATCCTTATTAGTCGTGGCGGTTGCGCCACCCGGCTACTGTACGCCTCAGAAGCGTTTCTTCGCCCATGCAGGAACGTCTGCCCCAACCACCCCCCCACCCCCCTGCAGTATTAACACCATCATGATGTGAAAGCCCTGGGGTAATTGATGGATTACCATCACTTGCAAATATATACATGTTCCCTCGACCATGTATACTAATGAAAGAGGCAGCTAGACTATTACAGTGCCTTTTTTATTCTAGGCAGAGGATTTTCTTTTTTCCCCCCTCGCTGCCACCCAACCCATACAAGCCCCCCCCCCCCCCCCCCCATACAAGCCCCCATCTGGGCCCCACCACCATACCCACCCACCCTACCCCACCTCCCCCCCGAACCTTCTTTTCACATCCGCGAGAAATTGAGAGCGTGCGATTTAAAAAAAGCACAATTTCCTTTCTCCCGCAATTTAATACCGCTTTCATTCCCTGCGAGTACCAGAGCACCGCCGGGTTTCCATTTGGCAAACAGTGGACGGCGGACGAGAGGCAAGCGGAATAAAATTGTACAGTCTGGTTCAATCATCTCCTTCAGGGACACACTCCCCAAACACAGGCGTATTCTCCCGACTCCTGACCTGATTAGCCCTTTACTGTTGGGAGAAGGATGCCTTAGCTTCTCCCTTTGTCACCTTGTATGCAATGCTTTAACCCTCCCCAAACACACACACGTGCACACGCACGCACGCACACACACACCACCCAGTACCACCCTGCCTTCGTCTCTCGCACCCTCCTCCTCACCCTTCTGCCCAGGGGCGTCAATTGGGTATGGCAGGGGTATGCAGCTGCCATACCCTGGGTCCAGGGGGGAAAATAAAAGTTACCTTTAAATATAAATCCATGAATGTCTCTTTGTCTATCTGTATTATGTTGTTAAATTACAGTAAAATAACTACAAAATGTAACAAAATGGTCACTTTAACAAGGTATTGTGGCACGTTTACTACCAAGTTTAGCTGCACTTTAACAACCATTCCAGGCTGCCATATCCAGCCCAAGAAACCGTAGAAACGGGGGGAAATAGAATGTACTTCTTAAGGTATGGCAACATGACTGCAAGACAAACTGAAGGACACAGTCATGTTACCATACCTTAGCTTTTTCTGAACTGACGCCCCTGCTTCTGCCATCCCTCCAAGCCTTATGCCTGATTTATATACTTGGCGTTGCGTGCGGGCGTTGCATACCGGAAAAAAATAGTCGATCCGCAAGCTCACAGCGCTGAGCTTGTAGATCACCTATTAGCTCAGCATAATCAGGCTTTTAGCCCACCTCTCTCTCCAGGCCTTTACCATCCCTCTCTCCATCCCCTCCCCTCCCCTCCCTTCCCCTCGCGTCCTGGCTGCGGTGGGTGTAAGGGCCTCCTCTCTTTTTTTCCCCCTTTTTTTTACCCCCGGATCCCAGATCCCTGCGACTCCCTTACAAATCTGTCATTCTAAATTTGCGGCAGATTATGTTCTCTCCTCGGCGGGAGAGCCGGTGATATATGATATGCAAGGCCCCTATTGATTGCCTGATCTGGTGGCAAGAGGGAGCTGAAATGAACTTGAAATGAACATCATGCCTCAACTCATTGTGCGTATAATACTCTACTTAATCCCCACATTTTTCTCTGCCATGGAATTCAATTGATCAATCATGTCTCTGTGATAGTACCATTTGGGAGGGTTATTGCCATTCTATTCTGCTGCTTGACCTTTCTTCAACCGGCTGAGGCCAGAGGATGAACCTGACTCCCATTAAGAACTAAACGTATCGAGGGGCTATAAAGAGACTTGAGAGTGTAGTCCCATACGTACATGTGTGTGTGTGTGTGTGTGTGTGTGTGCGTGTGTGCGTGCGTGCGTGCGTGCGTGCGTGCGTGCGTGCGTGCGTGCGTGCGCGCGCGTGTGTGTGTGTGTGTGCGTGTGCGTGTGTGTGCGCGTGTATGCGTGCATGTGTGTGCTTGAGTGTGCTTGTATGTGCGTGCATCTGGTGTGCACATACAGTATGTCTTGCTGAAACTATGTTCAAGGTTAGCTGGTAATGGCAAATATGCCTCACACAAATTATAGGCCAGAAACAAGCAAATTACTTTTTCCCGACCTTTTACGCCTCATTGTTTACTTAGGAAATTTTGTGACAAATTTACAAATTAGTGGACTTAAGAAGGACCATAACCACCATCAAACATATCATTGTCTATTAATACCGGCTTCAGACATATATTGTATTTTTTTTCTTTTTTTTTTCTTTACATATATTGTAGACTATTTTACTGTTAAAGGCCTTAGTTTTGTCCAAAGTCATTAAAACATTACCGAACTTACCGAACTTAATTTAGTCAATGTTTTTTTTCTCTAGGGACTATATTTAGACTTTTCAAACCAATCTGTGCTTTAAAGGCGATGATAAGTTACTGTATCTTTGACAAAATAATTTATATTTAGTATGTTGATTTACCTAATTATGTCATGCAAGTTTCAAGTCTGCAAGTTGAAACTTGGCTTCCTTGAATATCAAACAAACCATGGTATGCTTTGGAAAATGATCGGTAATGTAATGGTAATGAATGGTACTGTAATGTCAAGTTTACAGTGAGTCATAGTCAATGGGCTAAATAAATATGAACTGTTGCAAGTTTCAGCACACTTGCAAAGGGCCCAAAAACTGAACATTGCTCAGTTGTATCTAGAACAGGGGTGAGCAACCAGTGCTTTTTCAGCTAACCCAGGTGTTTAGATTAGATATAAGGTGATTAATTGAGTTGATGAAAATTCACTATTATTGTTTGATGTGCATGAAACATTTCTCCCCAGTCGAGAATGTATTTCACCTGTATTACTCATATTAAATTATTGACTCGTTCTTTGTTAGCAGCCTTATTTTGTCTGGAAGTGATCACACCAGCCATGTAAAACTGCTAAATGATCATGTGCCCCAAAAGGTTGTCCACCCCGGTCTAGATCATTGATCCTCCATGTGGTCAACTATGTTCCTGAGAATTATATTATTACAGGCAAGTTACCAGGAGGACAGCCACAACCAGGACCCTCACCATAACCACTTAAGCCCTATTCAAAACCTTTCAAAAATACCCAACTTACAAGCTCACATTGCGATGCTCTGTGAGCTTGTAGCACTGCTTTTTGTTTTAAATAAAATATTGTTGACACGTTACCTATAATGACATGATAGAGATGCCAGGTTTAAAGTGGTTAAGCCATTGCTTGTCACTTTATCAAACTCAATTGTTCTCTTTGGTACCAAAGCAAATAGAGTCATTAATTACTTTCCATCAGCCACCCTGAGTAGCAAGCATAATCAATACCACTACATTTGTCATTCACCTCTGTGGAATACACTTCCCACACGCACAATGATCCATCCCAGGTGAACCCTGAACTCCCTCACACCTCCTCAAATTACAGCGACAATCGCAACTGCTGTCTTTTACTAGTGCACCCATAACATTTGCATTCTCAATGACACGTACCTACGACAGTACCACTGGGCCCTCGTGACATTAACTCAACTTAATGCAGCCTTTTTAATTCCATTTCCTCAAGAGTACAACGAATCCGTGTCATGCTTCCTAATAAGCCACGGCTAAAATGATTCATCATTCAACAAGTACAAGAAATCAGCCGCACATAAACAGATTCTCATCCTCTTGTTATGATCCCCAGGCCATTGTTTTGACATGTTGTCCCCACTCTGCTCTGTTATGCAACACCACACTAATCTTTGACCACAGCCTGCTTTTGTTCCTGGTATTACGCGGTTGTCCCCCGCAATGGTCGTTTATTGATCACTGGCGGAGTGGAGTGTATTCATCTTGACATCAGTCTGTGTTAACACTCTGGTAACGAGGGAGCGGCCTCCATCAGATCAGATAACCAGCTCTATGAAGCAGACTCCTCTCTGTGGGTTTGGCACCCTTAGGTCACGACCCCTAGCGGGACGCAATTCTGGGGCTGGGGAGACTGAGACTGACTGACTGACTGACTGACTGACTGACTGAGTGCCTGCCTGCCTGCCAAGGAAAACAGAAAACAAAGAGGGCTGCAACATTTACTTGAACTAAACGATTGAATTGATTATAACTCATTTATGTTTTTTAATAATAAAAAATATTAAAAAAAAGAAAAAATAGTGAAATAGCAGATCTCTACAAGCTCACAACAGGCCATGTCGCGAAGCATTGTATTGTGAGCATGTAGATCAGTTGTTCTCGCTATAGGTATGCAACGCCGTTGTACGACAAAGTATAAGATAGCTGAAGTGCATGGTAATTAGACATTTTTTTTGATTCGTTGAGTCGTGTAAAAAAAACACACTTCTCGATTATCCGATTATTTGGAAAATAAATCAATAAAATAATCTCTAAGAACATAATTTACAGTTGTAGCGCTATTTTAGCAGCCTTATGCATGAGGAGGAGCATGATGTCAGATAGATGTCAACAGCAGGTTGAACGGTAGCTGCCAATGGGTGTGAGTTCAATAAAGACAATGAACCACTGGAGGAGGAAAGTTGCAGACTAATAGGTTGGGCACCATATTTAAAAAGTCAATCGCCCTTGTTAAGGCTCAGGGATGTGAGCTGGCACTTTGAGGTCACCAAAGCACCTCTCAATGTGAACGAGTTCATTCCTCTCATCGGCTCCTTGTTTATCCACATCATGAAACATAGTATAACCAGGGTTCCCACGGTCATGGAATTCCTGAAAATATTTTGAAAATAGAAAAAATATTTTTCCAGTACTGGAAAAGTTTTGAAATTGATCAAGGTTCCTGGTAAGTCCCGGAAAAAATAGCTACTTTTATTTTAGCTATGCCTGTCTTTAGGAATTGCACATAGGAGTAAGCAACTCGTTATTGCGCTGAATTATTGTTATATCGTTGTTGTCGGGTGGAAACCTTGTATGTCCAAAACCATTCGTTTTCCATTTATCATTTTAAAAATGATTTAAACTAGTGAAAACAGCCGATCTACAAGCACACAACACATTGCACCGCGAGGCGTTGTGTGCTTGTAGACCTGCTGTTTTCACTACTTCTGTGCGACGGCCTTGTATTATGAAGCAGGGCTTTACTTTGCGAAAGAACGTACACATTTTAAACTTGGAGATACAAGGTTTCCACCCGACACCCGATATAGTCCTGGAAATTGGGTTAAATATTCTGGAAACGTTTTGGAAAAGTTTTGGAAATGCATTGGAAAAAATGTGTGGGAACCCTGTATACCTACTCTGGGCATGAACAATCTGTGAAAATAGGCAAACATTTGGCGACAAATAGAACATCTACAAGCTCACAACGCATTGCATGCAACACAATGTGTCGTGAGCTTGAACATCTGCAAAGTTCAGCAAAGATTAGAGGGGGAAAAAGGAGGTGGCTGTGTACAAAACCCCTTGTAGGACCCTGGTCAACAACTTACAGTATATAGGGTTTGAGTGCTTAAATAGTACTGGTCTTACATCAAACGACATTTTCGTACACCACCAGACACATTTTCGATGTCTGAGGAAAAACGGAGGGTTTTGAGATGTTGCACTCTTCCACATCTCAATTGTGTTGGTTGTTATAAAACTGAGTCTGGGCTGTAAGTCAGTCTTTTTCTTGTGTTGACGTTCCAATAAAATCAAACCTGTTTAATATTATCTACACTCTATCCACCTGTTTCCATAAGACTTTACTGTAGCATTATCTGCGGGACACTTCCGGTTAACAGCAGACAATCTCATGTCGTGTCGCAGATGCAACCGTTGTGAGCTTGTAGATCACACTCGGCTGCGACGCCGGAAATGCTGCTCGCCTTCTGCGCAATGCACAATGGGATGTTGGAAAGTTGTGGATATATAATATTACTAGTAAGACACCTCAGGGTGACATGCGACCTCGCCCTAAAGGGCGAGGTCGCGCCAATTCTTGACTATCTGGCCAACCACAGTGTTTCTCTGACGATTCTAGTTGTTATCATTCTGGGGGGAGTTTGTTCATGTTTTTGTGAGGGTATCAACCCTAGGAGACACGGGGAAACATGCAAACTCCACACAGAAAGGCCCTATCGCCAACCCCATCGAGGGTGTGAGCGATGGGGCCTAAACATGGAAATGTGGAGAACACTATATATGGAGATAGTCCAGTCCATCATGTCATAATGGGACTACGTCATAGACAGTAGCCATTGTTAGGCCGGAGTTAATGGCTGTGTCTATGACGGTAGTTCCATATGACATATTGGACTAGACTATCTCCATATATAGTGTTATCCACATCTCCATGTTAGGACTCATATATGGGCATAAAAGGTATGTCATGTGACATCACTTCCTGTACAGACAGTCAGCCATTGACTCCGGATTAACAATGGCTACTGTCTATGACGGTAGTCCCATATGACATATTGGACTAGACTATCTCCATATATAGTGTTATCCACATCTCCATGTTTAGACAGCCAATGACTCCGGCCTAACAATGGCTACTTTCTATGACGGTAGTCCCATATGACATGATGGACTGGACTATCTCCATATATAGTGTTATCCACATTTCGTGTAGCCGCCCTATACAGGAAGTGATGTCACAACTCGCTGACATCACACTGACATCACAGAGGATACGGAAGGACGGTCACGAGGATACGGAAGGAAGGAAGGAAGGAAGGAAGGAAGGAAGGAAGGAAGGAAGGAAGGAAGGAAGGAAGGAAGGAAGGAAGGAAGGAAGGAAGGAAGGAAGGACACTCAAGCGACACGATTCTTCAGAGTATTATGCGACCTTCGGTCGCAATTAAGCCTTTAGCCTTCTTGGCACATGCTAATGTAAAGTGACATGAACTTGACCAACAACCAATAGGTGGTCTCTCTCACTCCAGCACCAAACAGGAAGTCACAGCATACATAAGGGCAGCTGTGGCCAAAGGTTGCTTCTGTTCCTGCTAGATTTTTCAACAACCTTTCTTCTTGAATCCAGTAGTATGATTGCTCATAGTGACCCAGTGGGTCTGTGGCTAAAATGACTTATGAGCAGGGTTCCCACGGTCATGAAATTCCTGGAAATATTTTGAAATTAGAAAAATATTTTTCCAGTACTGGAAAAGTTTTGGAATTGATCAAGGGTCCTGGAAGGTCCTGGAAAAAAAATAATACCTCTGAAATGACAAATTTATCATTGGCCAAATTGTGGAGCATGTAGATCTGATATTTTCACAATAAAACCGTGTTATACAAAATTCCTCAACTCTTAGCGCTCGTCAGGGTGCCGGGGTTCCCAGTTCAAATATGATTATTTCGGGGGTCACGGCCTGAAAAGGTTGAGAACCACTGGCATACACTACCTGTCTTTGGGCACTGCGCATAGGACTCGTTATTGAGCTGAATTGTTGTTATATTGTCTTGGAAATTGGGTTAAATATTCTGGAAAGGTTTTGGAAATGAATTGGTAAAAATGTGTGGGAACCCTGTATGAGACACATTGTCTTTGTGACTAAGTCTTTTCCGAGTCTTTGTATGGTAGATAGTAACATGTCAATGTACATACGCTCATGTTCACTCAACAGATCGTTATGCATCTTGTTGTAATACACCTCCATCCTTTACAGCTTGATTCAATTTTTGCCTCAAATGAAATCAAATTAGTGCTCATTTGCATCAAATTGGAAGAGCTCAGATGCATTTGTCCTAATTGGAACGTTTTGATTATGTAAACAAATTCAAATATTGCCAATGGAATGTTAACATGCTCAGCCTGCACACTTACATACACAAGGAAAAAGGGAAAAGTTCCCTTTTGTCTTGTTTTGAGCAAATTGTGATCATATCTTTAGCATCCGCATGAAGAACCACAAGGGAGAAGCAGTAACATGACTTAATGTAGCTTATTAATTTGCGAAGATGTTACTAGACATTTAAAGGCTTTATTAATCTAATTTGGTGGTGCAGATCAGCGTGCTGTCTGTCTGACATTACGCCGTGAACTGAGTTCCTGTGCTGGTTCTATAGCTCTCACCCAAACAGATGCTAAGACATGAAGCGAGCTGTGTGATTCTGGCCTGCTCCATCACTCATCTATACTCACTGTTCACTCCTCATGACACTCAGAGATGAGAAATAATTAATTCAACAGCTACTGAAGCACAGAATCACATTCATCCTGACTGCCACTGGCTATTGTTGTTGGCTTTTAAAATGTATGATGATCGTCTTATCATGAAATTTCTCTCTCTGTATTTTCCTCATAAATCAAGAAGGCCCCCGACACAAAAGCAGGGAGTTCTTTACAATGGTTGAAATTAAGAACGGCCTGCGATTCTTGATATTCTTGATTGTGCAATTTGTGGGTGATCTGAAAGGGTGTGTGATATGACTTTAAAAAGGGCGGACACACTTCATAGACTGTCATTCTTTCCATTTGGCCATTGCATGTCCTCATGAAGCCTCCAACCTGTGCATTCACTTTGCAGAATATTCACTTATAACAATAATTTGAACAAGAACGTCAATGAGAGCAATAGACAGTCAACCTATACTGCTGTATGCAGTATACTGTATCTGTGTCACTGTACAGTTTGCTCTTTTGGATTAGAATCATTTTTAGTTTTATGCAAAACCATCGCTAGCGGAGTAGAACGGTAGCTCCTTAAGCTATTTCCTTTGTCTTTCTTGAACCCTACGCTGTCAGAAAGAGTGGGGGTGGTGAGGTTGAGAATGGATGGGGAGGGGGGGGGGGGGGGTGGTTGCAGGGTACTTGGATGTTAATCTGTGAGGTAATAGCTTTCCTCTGCAGAATTGCAAATTCTCATACATGTCACTTTGTTAAGCGCACGGACAGCCATGGTCACCGAAGACGCAATCTCGAGGGGTCTCTCTCCCCCACTCCATCGGCAACAATAGCTGCCAAGTGTAACATGCTACTTTTAATTTGCAATAACACGTGACAATGGCAGATTAATGGGTCTTATGACACCTGTGTCCCTGAAGCTCCTCTTGCCGAGACCCAGTGTACATAACGTGTGTCACACTACATTATCTCTACATCCCTCCTGTAATGGGGACCTTTTTTTTTCTTTCTTTCTAAGGGCACTGCTGACTTGGAACTTAGGAGCCGTCTCCCTTCCTGGCAGAGAGCCACTGCACAGCCTAAAAAACAAATACACTGGGCTACACAGCCAATCTATTTCACTGGCGCCGTGCACACACACACACACACACACACACACACACACACACACACACACGAACACGCACACGCACGCACGCACACACACACACACACACACACACACACACACACACACACACACACCTACACACACACACACACACACACACACACTGCTCATTTTTTGCTAGTGTTTTCAACCCCTGATAATGACTTCTCGTGCTATAATCATCATGAGGCTTACCAAGTTAAATAGGGCTCAGGCATTCTCACGCTACTGTGCAGTGGGGGAAATTTAATCCGGGCATTAACTGACTATAGACTACTGCCTACTGAGCGGTGCAACAAATACGTCTGCACAACAAACAAGCCAATCTTAAAACACCAGGCTACCATGTCAACCCCAAAAGACACATGAAACGCCAAGATGGCCGACCTGAGGTTGTAGCATTACGGTATATCATTTCACTTTATACCAAAGCTATTTCATTTCAGCAAGCAATTTTTTGACACGTCATTTACAATGCGTTGACGAACACAAATACAGGCTGTCGTTTGGTAAGGTGCGCTTTAAAAAGAGCAGGCGGCAATAGGACAATGCTATCTAGAGGGTAGCATTGTATGTAATATACTATTCTTACAAACTGTGCCTTGAGGCGAGACATTGTTTTTGAAGCACTGTTTTGATGGTGTGTGTGCGTGTGCGTGTGCGTGTGTGTGTGTGTGTGTGTGTGTGCGCGTGTGCGTGTGTGCGTGTGTGTGTGTGTGTGTGTGTGTGTGTGCGTGTGTGCACGTGTGTGTGTGTGTGTGTGGCCAAGGCCTGGGGTTTATGTTTTGGAAAGATAAAGTATCCCTGCCCCTCCGGTTGTAGGTGGGGAGGATGGTAAAGTATATAAGAACCACAGCTACCCTAACACCGACACCGACACACACACTTTTACACACACACATGTACACGGTCACAAACACACACGGTCACACACACACACACACACACACACACACACACACACACACACACACACACACACACACACACACACACACACACACACACACACACACAGAGAGAGAGAGAGAGCTTTCTTCCCTTTCCTCGTAATGCTGGCCGACCATCTAAATCACAGAAATGGCACCACATCAGAGGGATCATTTGAGACTGAATAGCCCTAGAAACATGGGGCTGTCACCTAGAAGACCTCCACAAAACAGGTTAGCCCCCTCACTCACTCTCTCTCTCTCACACACACACACACACATGCACGCACGCACGCACGCACGCACACACTCACGCACGCACGCACGCACACACACACGCACACCTTATTCCTCCCTGTGCCCTTTAATACCTCTTTGCCCTTCAGTAGCAATCTGCATAGAAATGTGTGCATTCTATCATTCAGTGACTAGACATTACACCCCGGCTAATATGAGAGGATCCCAGAATGGCTGAAAATGAACTCTGGGAAAATACCAGACGTTTGCATTATGCCTCGCGATTGCATCTTCTTTACAGGGGGGAAGACTTGATTATGTCATTTGCCATGTCCACGTCATGCTGTTTTTTTCCTTTTTCCCTTTTTTTTTATATCTTTGCCAGGAAATCTACCTCTGACAGGTCATTAGTCATCCTCCCTCCCTGCACGCGCACACACAAAACATCAATTCCACTCAATATCCCGCAAAAGAAAAAAAGAAAAAAGAAAAGAAAAACCCTGTGCTTCTCACACAAGAACAAAGAAAACGCTACGTAAACCACTGCCATGCCCCGATTAGCTCCTGCCCCAAATTGCTGCAGAACTAAAGGGGGGGGGGGGAGAGTCGACCGCCCGGTTTCCCCGAACCCCGTTTTCAGTGAACTGCCGCTTCCAGGAGCCATGCATGCTTCAATCCCTCCATGTCAACAACAACAACACGCCTCTCAAACAGCACAGGACTGCAGGCGTGTCCTGTTTAGCTATTCTCGTCAGCTAGTGCTCATGTAGTGACATTAAGGAAGCCTATTGCTTACAGAGCCAATAATCTATATCGCCTCGGGCCAACGCTATATCCACTAACCTCCTACTTCAGCAGAAGAAGTGGAGGGTCTTTTTTTTCTTCCTTTCTTTTTGCTGAAACCTCTTCCACAGAGGTATAGCAGCTCTGCTTCCTTGACTGACCTGGGTGGTTGGCTACATCATCTTGACATGTAATTATCTAAAGCCTCTTAATCACCTCCATAAAGATTAATTGCAGGAGACAACAGTGGAGGTCGTGTCTTCAAATAATAAAAAAAGAAGGCTCCTTGCCAGATTGACATGCCGATATAACAAGGTTCAGGATTTGGTAGTGTCTGTGTTTCTTTTTGGTTGTTGAGCTTTAGTAGCAGACACATTTTCCCTTGCAACAGTGCAGAGTTCAGTAAGGTGCTTTGCAATACGATGTATAGCTGATCATTTCTTAAATAATAATATTTTCAGGTGAAGATGTTTGCAATTTTGCTGATTTCTGTACTCGGTGTACTCCACATTAACACAGCCTATACTTCCAGCACTAAAAAGTGAAAGGTACTTCCTCTTACCTTCATCTCTTTTCCTCTTTTCGCCATTTGATCGTGGAATGCCCAGAATCCCGTTGATGGAGTAGGACCCAACAGGGTCATTGGAAGCGCTAGTTACAGGCGGAGAGTTGCTTGGTACTGGAAATAAAAGTGAAGGAAACGTTTAACATCGAACACTTAATTAATATCCAGATGCTGTAGAATTCAACGTATGCAATTATAATGGAGACAGAAATGTGTGTATGTGTGTGTTATTGAAGCTGATGCAGTGACCTAGCATCTTACCAATGGTATGACCCGGCGTTGACAGGGACGTGCCATCAGGAGAGGGATGGAACGGTTGCTGGACTTTCGTTCGGATGATCCTACATAACAACAAAAGGATGTGTTATTATGGGCATATTTGCCTGACTGGCATTCTTCCATTGAAGCAGGCAATTCAAATTGTGTCATAGTGTTGTTCGGTCACACCAATTTGTTACCCATGGAAGGAAGGCATCGCCAGCACCACAGACCGTACGCATGTAGGACCTCATGTACAACTGACTCAGTACGAGTGAGATATCAAACACAACCCATTCATGAGAATGGATCTAGTCAACAGTTCGCAGGGCTCTACATTTAAGGTGGTGATATAGAGAAAAGTCTTCGGTGCACTTTTGGTCTGAGTGATCTTGCAAACAAAGCATGAAATCACATCAATTCACCTCAATGATCAGCTTCACTGACTCTACCTGGCCTGCACTAATCAGCCCCCTCTCGTCTGTCTCTCTCTCTCTCTCTCTCTCTCTCTCTCTCTCTCTCTCTCTCTCTCTCTTCCTCCTCCATTCCTTCCCTCCCTATTTCCCTCCCTCCCACTGAGGAGAGGTTTATAGGGGTATATCTGAGAATGCTGGCCCTGTGCTTCCCAGATCAAACATCTCTGTAGAACCACCAGCCCCCAAGTGCCAATGCGGATGAGGTTGTATTGATCGGGGCTTGGGGAGAAAAAGTTGGGGATTAGTCACACGGGCAAGCAGATGCAAATAGAAAGCTATAAATTATATGTGACAGGAAAGCAATAGTTCCTTATTGCCTTGCACAAGCTTACGCCAGCATTAGATTCCTTTAATCTGAATGGCACTCGGGGAGAAAGGGAGCTGTCACAATAATTTGTAAACTTTAAAACTATTCATCATATATGACACAGGACCTATTTTAGAACATAAGCTAAAGGAGGTCGGCTGAGGACCAACGTGTACACCTTTGTTTTGGCTTGGTTTATTTGCTGAGTGAGCACAGTAGTGCTGTGTGATTCTTTAATGATACGATTCCTCAACTGCTTTTTTTTTTGTTTCCCTTATAGATTGAAAATACATACACAGTCACTGTGGTGTGGTTGTCAAATCGATCAAAAGACAGATCATGACTCCCGGATTAAGAATATTTTAAATCTATAGTCCTAGTTTCTTGTGATGTTGTTTTCTGAATCTTAAGGGCTTCCGTATTATTGTGAGATATGTCAGATTATCTGGGTATTGATATGGTAGGTGCTAGAGGCGAGTGGGAGAAGAATATATATCCAACACTGTCAAAAATCTCCTTGGGGGCAAGGCTATCTAACAACAAGCCTTCCCAGAGACCAGATATTGATGTTTTAATTTTTTTTTCTTCACTTCTCGCCATAACAGTTATTCGACCCCTTGACTTGTGTGTGCTACATAAATTCAAATACTTTATTTGGGATCCATGTTCCTGATATTGAATAAGCAATTTGGGAGAATGAATTAATGACTTGGCCGTTGCTGAAAATCCCCTGAAGAAATATTAAAATTGCTTTACTTCTGAATCAATATTATTGAGCGCCATTGAGGACCTTTTTTATGTCTACTATAGCGAGGGTAGCGTTACTTGTTGTCGGTAATTCCTTGCGGTAGCCCAGACACAAACAGTACAACACTATCTCTGTAGCATTTAATAATGCATGCAGGGGAAACGTGTTTAAATAGAACACCCTCTTTTGTCAACAGTCCTGAGGTCAGACAGTCTGCCACAGAAACCCACTATACTGTTCTCAGTCACAGCTGTCTGTCTAGAGAAAAGCCTTAGAGCTCCAGCAGTTATACCTTTTTCCCCTCAATTGCCTCTGACTAGGAATACACCTCTGTGTTAGCTTGTACGACAGCAAGTCCCATTTAACCAATTATTAAGACCTGAGCACCCGATTCCAAAAATGTCTTCTAAATTCTAAAGTTTTTCTGAAAACCCTATATGTTGTTATCAGCGCTCTTTTTCATTTCAAGGACCTCCAAAATTATATGTATCTGGCCACGGACTCCCATCTCAAAATAATTTGTTCCAGGGACACCCCGGAAGCAAAGATTGTAGTTCAAAACGTTCGCTTTGAAATATATTGATATTCAAAGATTTGTCACAAATGTTCAAGATTTTTCAAAAATAGCATATCTACAAAGCTCATAGCGCGGCACAAAGTGACACAAACTAATTTCGCTGGGGACCCCCTGGTACCCCTCCAAGGACCCTTGGGGATCCCCAAACCACACCATGAGAACCAATGTGCTATACTGTACTGTATATAGCTAAAATCTAAAATCACACAAATGCTTTCCCAGTTTTAATGGGTGTAGTAACTGGGAAGCTTGACCATTATCAATAGCTACTCATTTATGTGGGTGTTGTGACTGTGAGCTGAAACATCTCAACTGACTCCAGTGTTCATATATATATAAACAAACACAACACGAGGTGTGATTCTATAAACTGATCTAATGAAAAGTCTGCTAATGAAATGAGCATTCTCATTGATTTCTGCAGATCATTACACAAGGAGCTCAAACATCCATGGAAATATTTAGCGCAA
The DNA here is from genome assembly GCF_963921795.1 of Nannobrachium achirus. Classification (NCBI taxonomy): domain Eukaryota; kingdom Metazoa; phylum Chordata; class Actinopteri; order Myctophiformes; family Myctophidae; genus Nannobrachium; species Nannobrachium achirus. Next base: position 22,275,716 of record NC_137825.1, read on the forward strand.
GTTAAGTCAAAAGCAATATCTCTTCTATTCTTGTGTGTGCGTGTGTGTGTGCATTATATTCTTGTTTTTTTTGTGTGTATGTGTCTCATTGTGTGTTATGCGTGCGCATGTGTGCATGTGTTGCAATGGAGTGAGAATGATGTGGGGGGAAAAAAGCATTGAAATCTTACATTTAATCTGCTCAGAAGACTGCTTTATGACAAAAAAAGTATTCAGCATCATGCATTGAGGGAAATTCAAAGTAGGTCTCTTCACTGGCTAATAGAATTAAAGTTCTTTGTGTTCACAATTTAATTTCCTACGTAAACAAAGACACCTAAGGTCCCTCAGCCCAAAATACCAAGCCTTTAATTAGAATTGTAAAAAGAAAAAAAGAAAAAGAAGAGAGAGAGAGAGAGAGAGAGAGAGAGAGAGAGAGAAAGAAAGAAAAAAAAAAACTTTATATGGGTCTTTTAATGATATTAATGTACATTTTGAATTTATCACATACATGTGTGATGTGTCTGAGCCCTCCTTAAATGGGCCTTTTTAAGCAACCACGAAGCATGAAATGAATTTTCTTCAGCCTCTTTCTCTATTTAAAAGATGTCTTGTGTGGAGCTGTCCATGCTCTCCCATCAGCTCATTAAAATGTAATGCTGATGCTGGCTCTATGGAACAGTGCCTCTTAACCAAAGTTCATCACCGGAGATCTCTGGCAGGGTGGGGGGGTTCTAAGGGGGGTGGGGTGGGGGGCAGGAGTGTCACACCAAAGTGTGGGCCCTGGGTACAAGGATTCACTGCGGGCCCCCCATGAATGTTCTTCATAGGGGAAGGTTTTTTTTGTGCAAGTCTTTGAATATTTCAAATCCTTCTAAGAGTTTTTTTTTTTTTTTTTTTTTTTACCTATGTTTCTATATCAGTGGTGCTGACATAGAAAGGACCCCCAAAATGATATGTATTCGGCCACGGACCCTCATCTCAAAACATTTAGTTCCAGGGACCCCCCAGAAGCAAAGTTTTTGTCACAAATGTTCGCTTAAAAAATACATATATTCAAAGATTTGCACACATTTTCACGACCTTTTCAAAAATAGCAGATCTACAAGCACACAGCGCGGCACTCGGAGCTTGTAGAACTGTTATTTTTCAATAGTTAAATTATATAAAATAATTAAGGCCCCTCCAAATTGGGCCCTAGTAACTCAGTCTCCCCCCCCCCCCCCCCCCTTTTTGACGCCCCTGGTGGGGGGTTGCAGGAGGTTGGGTGTTTGGTGGTGGGGTGTGTGTGTGTGTGTAGCCCGATTTATACTTCGTCGTACACCGACGGCGTCGCGCGACGGAAACAGCCGATCTGTCGTGCCATTTTCGGAGCGCTACACCGTCATACAGCGGGGTATAAATCAGGTGTGTAAGGGGGCGGGGTCATACATACCGCCTCTCCTTTGCCCCTCTCCTCTACATGCGCTTCCATCTTCAAATGTATTGGCGTTTACTTGTTAAAATTATGGCCTATGTTCTTAACGTGAGGATGCACATAGCTGCTCTTAATTATTTGACTAAATGGGACCACGTACGTGTCGTGGACCCGTGTTCAAATGAACATGCTGGGGTCAGATTGTTGAGAGATTTGAAGTTAGCCTAAATGTTTGTATCAATGCTGGCTCCCCTTCAGATTCAGATTATGGGAGCTTTAACTATAAGCGTCGTTTTGGACGTTTTGCTTAGTGTTTAGTTTAAAACAACACAGTTAGGCCTATACTGATTATAGCACACTTATTTGTTATTTAAACGAAAATATCGGTTTTGACATTCGAACCATAATTCGCAGAGATAAATAGAACACTATTTAACCACATAAAAAAAAAAAAATACAATTTCATTGTCGTTGAACTTGAATTAGAGGCGCCATCACACAACACGAAAGGAAAGGAACGGGTTGTGAAGAACGCATTCGAACGGTGATAGGTTCTTAATGTGTTTTTTCGGTACAAGTCAATTTCCTTATCGCCAACACTAGTGGTCAAGCCATTTCCCCACCAACGGCAAGGCAAACCTCCTCCTCCGCCTCCTCCTTTAAAGCAGCCTGACTCTATAGTCTACCCCACACACACACACACACACACATTAGATGGGCTAAAGAAAATTGCCCTGCTTTATAGTGCCACGGGATCTGGTCACCGAATATTGATCGGTTTTCATCTAGACAGATTCACTCAGTCCTTAGATGTACTGCTGATTGTTGAGGGAGTTTGGTCTGAAAGATTGAATTGCACCTCCGAGACCACCCTGCATGGCGATGGGCGAAAGAAAGTTGGTCAAACAATATTCTGCTGTGGGTGCACTTAAACAGAGAGGGGGGCTGCAGATGTGATAAACCATTTTCAATTTGCACTCTCTGACCCCCTTAATTTACCTTTTCTGCTCCCATTTTCCCCCCTTTCTTTCTTTACCCAACCAACCTCACGTTTTTACTCTGAGAAATTAGAATATTCGTGAATGAATGGGTCACATAGGCCTACATCACATACTACTGCTGTTAACCACTTGAACCCCGGCATGCTTGTAGGCTATAGCCTATAGACTATTCTGGGAGGAAATAAGCCAAAACATTGCAGATCTGCAAGCTCACAATGCTACTGTATGTTAGAATGGTAAAAAAAAGAAAAAAAAAGAAAAACAAATCCAAGACCAAATAGGCGTTGTACTGCAGGTCAGTTTTAGTTTAAAAGACAACAAATTCACGTGCATGCTGTTAGATAGCCCAGTATGCGATGCGATTTCAAGTGTTATTTCATCGGTAGCCTATAAACGTATAATTGGCTTCACGTGTGCAGTTTTTGTTTTAAAACGCAAGTAAATAAATCAACTTGTTTCTCTTACCTGTTAATGGAGGAGACGCTTGGAACGGTGTCGTTGTCACAGACTGCCTCTGCTAACAGCCGGTCTCTGATCTCCCACGCGAACATGGTGGGGTTCTGTCTCTTGTAGTCCGCTATTTTATCCACTACTTTTGGGGTGGCGACCTTTGGTTTCGAGCCCCCGATAACTCCTGGCTTTATGCTGCCGGTTTCGTAGTATCTGCGAAAGAGACGCACGGAATAAGCATAAGACAGGCCAAAGAAATAATCATGGTGATCAAAAATGAATTAAATGTATTATAGTCAAAAATGTTCTTGGATTGATTGAGAAGAGGATTGAGGATTGACGTTCGTCCCATAATTGTTTGCATCAGCTCAGATAGCCTGTTTATTACATCTGCAAAAACTATCATCTATATCCATCCAGCCAAGCCAACTGCTGGTTTCAGTCTCTCCTAACGGGGACTGTCAATTAAAACGCCACGTAAAACTTCTCCAATTGATAGAACATGTGCGACTATAATAGCTCTAATATTGCAAATCAATCAAATTAGGCTATGTGTTGATAAGCTATAGTATTTACCTTAATTAATAAGAGCACATGACTTATTTCTAATAAGCCTATTCCTAACACATTCTGAATGTTGTAATGTTGCAGCAGCCTATGTGCATGCTGCTCAGTAATAATTCCATATGTAGAGGGATTTCTTCTCCCATTAATAGGCCTATATAAAATACATGCCCACACGTGTCACGGTGGTCTTGCCTGTTCAGTACATCAAAGTCTTTCTGGCCAACGTGACATGATGTCAAAGGCCTATTATATGAACCCAAGTTACCCACACGTGTTTTGTGATCAGAATTTTCTCCTTTTATTTTTTCATTTCATCTCTCTCTCTCTTAGCTTACCTGCATATTCTTGTGTGTAATAGGCTAGCCTATATGCACAGCAAAGTCAGATTTCCATTCCTTGTACTCTTGGGGAATAGGCCAACAAAGTGATTCTGATTCTGACTTGTTCTCATATCCATCCCTCCTTCCTTACCTGCCCAGAATTTTGCTGACGCACCCGTGACTGACCCGCAGCTGTCTGCTGATGTCGCAGGGCCGCACGCCCTGGTGTGCCAGCTCCACTATCCTCTGGCGGACCACGTCAGGTAGGGGTCTGCCGTTCACAAACACCCCGCCCAGCTGGTTCACCCCGCCGTGCCCTATGTGGGAGACAACAGCAGGAACAGGGCACCCTAACATTACATACATTCTGTAGACAGTTGATGACATGCATGCTGCATGGACACTAAACTGAATCATCCCAATAAATAAAAAATAATAATACAAAAAACATATACTATAAACCACTGGTTCCCAAGCACTGGGTCGGGACCCATTTGTGGCTCGCATACACACTTTAATGGGTCCCCTTAATTTTTGTTTCCTATTTTGTTTTTAATTATTATCAAAACATAAAAAATAAATAAATTACGCGTTTTCATTAAACATTTCCCAAAAAAATATTTTCATGAATTAAAAAAAAAGTAATTTCATCAAAAACTCAATAAAAATCTAAGAATTTCCATACATTAGAAAACACATATTTAAAGAACTAGTGAAAACAGTCGATCTGCAAGCTCACAACGCGGCACGAAGAGACGTGTTGTGAGCTTGTAGATCTGCTGTGCCTGTTTTCACTAGTTTGGGTCCCGGGCAAACGTCTCATTTCTCTTTTGTGTCTTGAGATATGGGAACCACAGTTATTTATTTTTTGTATTATAGATTATCTGAACCTTTTATCTTCTCCTGTTTTTTTTTACCTATATTTTAACCTTTACCCATTAATTTGAAACAATTAAATAGGCCTGCATATGCTGTAAATTAAAAAATGTATATAGCTCATTAATTAATACAAAAAAATGCATTCTGTCCTAAATAATATTACATCGTGATATAGGGTAGTGATAGGCCTACTAAATAATGCAGTAATTATAGTATATTTTGAGATTATGTAGCCTATACTGTTGTTCCATCTAGCCTTTATGTGCAGGCTAGCTGCCACAATGCATTTAGTATACTTTGTGTATAGCCTATTAAATCCAGCCTATTGTGTGATTATAGGCCTCCGTGTCACAGGAAAAACAATTACAATATTTTAAATGCTATAGTTGTATTAATGCTCCAGCTCTTTAAAGTGTGGATAAGTGACATATACAGGTGTAAAGTGGCCAACATTCTCTCACAGTGTAGAGGTTATGTTTTCGTGTAAACTCCACGTCTCAAGTTGGCTATTAAGTTGCAAGGTCTGCCCTTTTCCCTCGCACAGTAATTGTAAATAATTGAAAGAGCTTTGATTACTCATATTACATATTATTTGGTAAATGAAGAGCCCATCAATTATTTAAAACACATTCAGTGAATTACGACAAGGGCAGGCCTAAACAAAACAATAGCTCGTGATGATGGAGCTACTGTATATGAAACACTGTTTGTGAAATAATTCCATTTAAAAAAGCGTTATTAATGTTCTATATTGACTTTTTACCCATTTGATTGCATGCGTTAATTTGGTTACAGAAAATTAAACCCATGCATGTTGCTGAAGCTCCAATATCAAATTGCGTGTTTCCAACAACTCCTGCCAGGTGTATGTTGTTTGTTTACTTATGAATTGAAATTCTGCAAATCTCGGCCCTGTGTTAGTAGACTATTCTTTGGTGTATTTTCCTTATTGTAGTTATTTATTATGATATTATTGCGAGCATTATTTCCAGTAGCCTTATCTCACGAATGCCTTTAATGTGAACGAAAGGGGCTATTTTGGATCGTTCTTTCCCCCCATGCACTGCGTGTTTTGGTTTTGCTGCATGCAAATGCACTAGTCCAGTGCAGTGTCAGTTTTTAATGCACATGGATGAAACCTTTGCACTGAAAGCAATACTGTGCTATGCACTGTACATAACAGGCCTTTATAATAATAAGCATGTATTATATCACCATATGCAGCCTTACATGCACGCTGCATCATCTCACAAACTCAACGGCCATGCTATACTTACGGTGCATCGCCGAAAAGGGGTCTGCTTTGCAGTGAATATCCATTGGATAGCAAAGGAAAGAACAATAATCAACTGAAGTCGCCGTCTCGCCTTCCTATCAAAGATAAAAATTGTGAAGAAAAAAATATTCTACTCGACCGAAGGAGACTTCTTCGTTCGACCGACCAACCGAGCGACCGAACCGCTACCCCCCCTTCCCAGGTCCGGCAACTTCTCCCCAACAAAAAGTTGCCTTTCTCTCTTCTTCTTCAACAGTCCGTTCCGTGGTGGTGCACGCGAGGATGATGAGAGGCTTCTTGGCAGGTGCACAACATGACCCAGTCAGTGGATTGTTTTCAGTGATGTGACGTGCGTGTTTATCGGTGTTTTTCACAGCCCGTGGGGATAGGAGGAGGACGAGACGAGTAGTAGGAGACGTACAGATAGGGTTATATTCTCAGAGCATGACGACGAATAACAACAACACCAGACAACCTCTTTTGTAAATGTTCGTGCATGTCCAGTTCTGTCTGTTCGCATGCAGCAAGCAGCTCGTGGTGGTGTTGTTGTCGCGTTTTTTATTCCGTTATTCCTGGTGGCCTCGTTGTGCCGGTGGTCGCGTTGCGGGGACGTTCAGAATCAGATAGCAGCAGCGCATCAAAATGACAGGAGGAACATTGACTGCCTCTCTCTCCTCTCTCTCTCTCTCTCTCTTTACTATAGGTGATGATGCGTTAGGCTGGATCTTTGGGTTGAGAATGAAGCCCCTCTCTCTCTGTGTGTGCGTTTCTAAAAGCTTTGCTTGCTGCAAGCCCCCCTCCTCCGCCTCCCCTCCCTCCGCAGACCCCCTTGCTTATATGGATGACTTGTCAGACAAAGGCAGTGGATTCCAACACTTTTGTGATTCGCCAACGCAAAAACCCGGGGTCCAAATGAGGAGGTCCTCTTGGTCTGACACGCCGAAAAGGGGAGGGAAATAAATAATAAGGGATTGATTCTGGAGTTATATATCGTAGGACCCGGAGTTTTATAGCCTACTACTACTACTAGACATTATAGGAGCAGCTGCAGAGCTGATTGTATTTACTGAAGTTCTGAATGGATAGAAATAGAGATGAAAACATGTTTGTTGTATTTTTATATTTTTAATTTATCGTTTAATTCAAGTTGGTCTATAGCCTATAAGTGATAGGCCACCAGTCCTAGGCCTACCTGCTGTTTTTCCCACCTCAGGATTTAGCCCTGGGACATAATAGCTATGTTTTCAACAAACCTTTCTTTTTTCCCCCCCATCATTGATCACTACATGTCTGAAGTGGAATTTAAAGGGCCTAATTGCCCGACAACTTTCTTTAAAGTATATATAGGCGGCTGTAATATGAAAGGGCAAAGAGACAGGTTTTGACTTGGTATAGACCCTTTAAAAATATATATACTCTGTATATTATATTGATAGTGTGATGATGATCACTGTAACCTTCTCCCATGCACCGAAAGCCACCAACCTTTGCCGGCTGTGCAGGGAGCATGTGTGTGTGTTCAGTCTGAGTGTGAGGTTGGAGGTGAGACATTTGCTCTGTGTGTGTGGTGATGGTGAGATACAGCAGGTGCCGTCGACACGGTGCAGTTCTCCACACCTTCTGTAGATGGCGCTGCATATTTTCATAAACTCTGGTATAAAAGAGACTGCGAAAATTAGGTGAAAGCCCAGAAAGTTAAACTTGAGGTTCTTCTACTGGGAACGAGGAAGAAAAGCTGATACGAGTTTTGGACGTATTTTTTTGAGGCCACGCTCATTGTCTGCTGCAGGAAATTAGACAAAGTGCACATGATTGATTTTGTTTTGGTTTTATTATTATCTTTTTTTATTGTTTTTAATCATTTTGAAAACTCTTCTATTGCGCGCATGCACGCATGCACGTAAGAACGCACACACACACACACACACACACACACACACACACACACACACACACACACACACACACGCGCGCGCACACGCACGCACGCACGCACACACACACACACACACACACACACACACACACACACACACACACACACAGATAATCAGTGACATTTCCCATGTTAACTTTTCTTGATTGATTCTAACCCGATGGATCAAAAACTTAACTCAGCTGATTCTGCTAAAGTGGTTTATTTATTTTATAATTGTACTTGAAGATGCATTATTTAAAAAATATATATATATGTATTATTATTATTATGATTATTATTATGATGATTATTAATTTGTATTACTATTATTATTAATAATAGGCTATACGTAAAAAAAAAATATTGGACCATTGCAATACAGCTATTTGTATACATATAGGCCTACGCGTGTTTGCAAACTTCTAAGGGCTTATATAGAGGCTTGTGTATTGTATAATCGGGAACGTATGCCTGATATTTGGGCTTTTTTTTGGGGGGGGGGGGGCATCTCTTAGGGGCAGACGGCCCCATCTAGTGCTGTGCCTTCTGGTCAGGTTAGAGGATGATTTCTCTTTTTGTTACTGTTTTTGGAGTGAGCTTCTGGTACAATATGTAGCACTATAGGCTGTAATTTCACACTTGACTGCACATTTCCCTTAAAGCTACATTCTTTTTTTCTCCCGCTCTCTCCCTCTCTCTCTGTATAAGACCCCCCCTCAATTCCTTCCCTATGCCCTTGTGCTCTGCACGATTTGGTCTCTCACTGCAAAAATTAAGCATTAATGCTTTTTTTTCTCTTCATATTGGAATTGTTTTTGAACACATAAATTAATACACGTTTTCACTTGTTTATTTTCTTTGTCTGCTGTTGGGCTGGCACGTGTACACAGCGTGTTTGAGTCATGTTCAGATGATGTTGGGCCATATAACCTTCTTCTTCTTATTTTATATATATATATTTTTTGTTGTAGCCTACTAGGCCTACTACTGAAGTAGCCAATTCTATTCATAAACGCATGCAGGTCATAACAACCCTTTTAAAAAATGTTTTAACAACGCACTACACTGAATCAATTAACTCCACGTTTGCAACTTTCCTCTTTTTCGCCAATCAAGCCCAGCTGGGAAGGCGACCATTGAACCCAGAGACACGTGTCAGAAAAAAGTTGAACACTGATGCGAACGCCTCAAATATATAGAAGTCCACCGCGTATAATGCAGAATAGAAAAGTAAAAACGGGGGGTAACAAATAAAACAGAAGAGTTTGGGAAATGTTTTGGGAGGCCCGCATGCACCCATTAAGAGAGGTGTAATATATTGACAGAGAGCAATTTATCTTTTGCCCCCCCTGCTAATGGCCTGTGTTAGTCTATAAGTGGCATATGGGAGAGAGAGGAGGAGAGAGAGAGAGAGAGAGAGAGCGAGCAGCGCTGGCTGCAGAGAGAGAGAGAGAGAGAGAGAGAGAGAGAGAGAGAGAGAGTCAGAGAGAGAGAGAGGGGGAGAGGGAGAGAGAGAGAGAGAGAGAGAGAGGGAGAGGGAGAGGGAGGGAGGGAGGGAGGGAGAGAGAAGCACACTCGGGACAGACAGGTCTGGTCCAGCAGCTCTAGAGACAGAGAGAGAGAAACATCTAGTATTTCCAGGGGACTTTGGTTTGGTTTGGTTTGGTTGGGTTGGGAAGACCGGGGCCGTGCGGTGCGTGCGTGTGGTGTATATGCTTTACTTGAAATGTTATTTATTTTGTATTTGTTTGTTTTTCCTAGCTATGGTCCCTATAGCTGCTCTCTCGTTCGCCATGGTTATTGGTTATTTGCAACGTCACAAATCGATATGACTTTCCCATCTCTTTTCAGTCCTATACCTGGGAGCTGACATGACATGCAGCACTAATGGTTGTAAGTTGAATATTAATCCTTTTGGATTTCAAGAAGGGATTTCTTCTATACTGGGTTTCTGATTCATATGTTTTCTATCTTTCTGGAAATATCACTCCGTGCCAATTAAGGTTAGGCCTATGCTGTTTGCATCCTGCACATCAGATCAGGCTATATAATTTAAAACTTTTGAATCAAATTTGAAAATAACAATATATATAAATCAACTGATGGGCTATTACATTTTCTAAAATGCCAGCTGTCATGCCGCGCCATGTATCAATACATCGATTATAAGAGCTATGCTTAAATTGCATTTGACATGCCACTTGGGCTGTTCGTCTGAATTGGAAATGGCTTTGACAAGAAAGTAAATTATATATATATAGGTCTATATATATATATATATATATATATATATATATATATATATATATATATATATATATATATATATATATATAATTTATTTATATCAAGCAGCCTGTCATACAAATGCATTTTTTCCGAATATTAACAACGGAGCTTTTGATCACATAATGATTTTAGGAACATTTCAGCTGTGTGACCCAACCTCGACAGGGCGTCGCATTAGAACTTCTTGGCAAACGAATTGCTGAGGAAGTAACTTTTAAAAATTCACCATAAATCCGTTACCAATTTAATTTAGATAGACAACTTCGACGTCGTTCTCATTGACGTTTCTTTACAGTTACTTTGCAACACACAATATCAACGAATATATATAGGCATACTTGTCTGACTTTTTATTGGATTTCCAAAAGGTGTCGTGTGTGTGTGTGTGTGTGTGTGTGTGTGTGTGAGTGAGCGCGTGCGTGCGTGCATACTTTAGGCTACAAATCTTGCTCGCTTGAACAGATGGAGCATCAATTTGATCCCATCCTCAACACCATGAGAGATTGATTTTGCACTTGCTTTTAATTTTGCCATAATTAATTAGATCATTACGGCTGTTTTCCATTGATCTTCCCATTTAAATGTAAAATTAAAAGGTGAATTAGAGTGTGATCTATGTTTTCTGTGGAACAACATTATGCATTAGAAAAGGCGATGGATTATTGATTATTAGTAGGCCTATCCCCATTGAGTGTAGGTCTGGTAGGCCTTTATGTATACTGCTGCCCTGACGGATTTATAACGTTATGGGAATTACGCGCACCCTACAACAGACGTGCTCCCGATTTCACACTCGTGCACATGTACGCACGCGCCGAACTCACGCACGCGCACCCACCCCCGCCCACACGCACACACACACACACACACACACACACACACACACACACACACACAGTAGAAGTTATCAAAGCACATGCATCTCTTGTTTTATCACACATTTGATTGATTGATTGATTGATTGATTGAAGAATTTAGAAGTTTGCAATAGGAAAAAGTAGTTTCATGACAGTACAAATAACTGGTACAATGTCAACTAAAAGGAGATCCTAGTAAGCTTTTCGGCTTATTTACACAGGAACCAGTTTAGGATAAATATTTTGTTTTGTTTCATTGGAACAGAGCAGAATGCACTATAATATATTAACACTTTAGTTTAAAACATCTTTACAGATAACATGTCAGGCTCTGGGTCTGGCTTGAACTAATGAGGCTATTATACCCAACAATGCTCATGTGCATGTCTGAAGTGCTCTTTCAGCTTGCACTTCAGAAACTATACACCAAAAGGTATCACTTAAAGGAAAATATGTCAATTCACCACTGCATAATGTGTGCAGCAAACCACAGCCAATTAAACGTTACTGTCTTTGATGGGAGATCATGAAAAATTAAGAATAGGGGTAAAATTCAATGTGAAAGTTTTACAACTGTTAGGGCCATATCTCAGATGATAAAATCCACACAGCATGGTCTTCATGCGTCCGGATATGGCTGTATCTTTGACTACAGCTGTAAAACCCAACACCCCTAAAACTACGCATTACATTACATTTAGTATTTAATTCCATTTCCGCGAACATTGTACCTGGAATATTCTCCGCTTGGCTGTGCTTGCTGATGTCTCTGATCTTTCTGATCTCCGTCATCACTCATCACCCATTCTTTTAACACACGCACACACACACACACACACACACACACACACACACACACACACACACACACACACACACACACACACACACACACACACACACAGTCTGTGTCTTTATAGTCTGTGATTCTGTGAATAATGGTCGCTGTAGTATATACTGTACTGTAGTCGGTTGTATGAAATATTTGAATGCAAGCAGAATCAGGTTATATTACTTTGATTGGAAAACACTTTGTTAAATTACTTTTTATACCCTGAGCACAAAAGCAGTCAGACAGTTGAGTTTCTGAGCTTTCCATGCCTCAGGTACGGCAAATCATTAAGCAAAATTAACATCTCATTTGCATTTTAAACATGAAAGAATACATTATATAAAGTAGGATGCCGATTACATTATAAAAATATTATTATAGTTTATTATATATATATATATCCTTCATAATTATTCTTTATTTATGTTATTTACTGTGATATTTTTCTTCGTCCAACTTGTAAAACCTATAATCTAAACGCAATGAAATGACGGTAATGTTGACTCTTAAGTGTACTGCAAAAAACATTGCTGTGCATGAAAAGTTTTCATGCACTTAAGTGCACTTTGTGTGCACTTTATCATTTTGTCTGTATGACCTCTCATTTCAAGGCCTCTTAATATTTCAGGCACTGCCTCTTTTACCTCCTATGAATTAAAACACCAAGGAATGAAATACTGTCCTTATAGACAGAAAATACACTCTTGCGCCTCATACAATATGCAGATTTGCGAGTAATTGTTAAATATGCCCTGCAGTGCTGGATTAAAAATAGGACTGTATCATTGTCATTTCAAAAATATTCTCTATGTTGCATAGTACTGGGAACAGGGGCTAAATCCCCTCTTCACCACCAAACTTTCCACATGAATAGTTAAATGTGTGCCCCTCTGGTTGGAACTTAACGAAGATGAGAGAGAGAGAGGTTAATCATGAGGTCTTTTACAATTTTTGCTAATTTGAAATAGTTTTTTTTTATCTTGTATAGTCTTGTATAGTATGCATTGCATTTGTAAATAAAAATCCTGGATATTTAATTATATAAGATTATATTATAGTGATCGAACAACCAATTAGTAAACCACTGTCATGATCATATTCACATTCACCACTATTACCATCTTTATCATAATTTGTAGCAAAAACAACAAAATCGCTCGTCACCAAAAAACACTATTTGTTGCATTTTATAACAAATCCTGTTATTTCTCCCCTTCTACTCCAATATCATCTTCACCACCTCGAGCAAATCTCAAGTGTCTCAACAATAACAACAACAGCATTCCTCCTTTCACAGTTTTATTTATTTATTTCATGTGCAAATAAACCATCAACATAAAACAACAGTTAAAGCACTCCTTTCACTGGATGAATGTAGTGTGTATATATATATAGGCTACTACACACCATAGGTCCTGCAGTCAGTCATTCCACAAAGGGCCTTGGTTCAGTGTGAGTGAGAGAACTCTGATCCCATGTCAGTATATTCCGGTGGATCAGCGTGTATCTAGCAGAGATCAGCCCGAGGCTGCTCGGAGGTGGCCTGCCAGCTGCCTCTGTCCCAACCAGACAGCCAACAGCTTCCAATCACATGTCAGCAATATGGGAACTGCAGCTTCTGTCCGGTGGGCCCGTGACATGTGTTAGCCCATGGCATGTGAATGTATAATGTAGCATCCATCCACCTCCCGGTGGCACAATGTGAATGAGCCCACAAAACATTTAGAGTTTTTTTCTTTTTTTGTCTTCTTCTTCTTTATTAAAGTACGGAAATAATTTAATAATACAGTATTGGTAGTTATCTTAATTGTCAAGGATAGTGCTTTATGTTGTGATTGCATGACAGCTACACTGAATGTTTCAGACATGTTTGTATGTCTGTCTGTCTGTTTATCTATCTATGTCTACAGATATAGACAGTGTGTGTGTATTGTATATATTTATATATATATATATACACACACACACACACACACACACACACACACACACACACACACACACACACACACACACACACACACATATACACTCTCTCTCTATATATATATATACACACACGCACGCACACACGCACACACACACAGTAAATACGTATATTTGTGTGTGTGTGTGTGTGTCTGAATGCGTGTGGCACTGTCTGTGTGTACACACACACACACACACACATTGCTCTCCCCAGAAATCTATGGATGAGTGGTTTCCACATAAGCTCCTGATCACTTCTGTAAGTGCTTCCTGTCACCTTCAGTGGTGTAATGATCATGAAAATTGTGACCTTGATCTATGGAAAGCCATAATGTGACTGAATGGCCTCCTCCCACATACTTCTCCCAGGCTCCGAGCATGGAGGCACGCCAAAGGAGGGCTCCGAGGAAGATTGTTCAGTGGTAATAAAAAAGCCAGTAGTTTGGGCCGTAATGGTCCAGGCATTCCTCCTCTCAAACCCCATTTGGCTAAGTCTTCAGCGTGAGGATGTAAATTAGAATCTGGAGGATGTTGACAATTGTCCTCGGGCGCCGGTTGGATTTTATTGTCACACCCTTCCAACCCCCAATCTGTGCCTACCCCCCCAAAAAAAATTTAAAATAAATAAAAACCACAAAAACAAACAAACATATGAGTGAATATAAAACTGTATTTAGAGAATATTTCATCTCTTCTTCTGTGCTTTTTTTTTTTTTTTTTTTCGTTTCAGATTGCAGGCAAAAAAAAAACGTTATACTGTAATGATGCTGTTGTGTCCAAATTGTTTTTGGACGTTATGCATTGCTTTGGTATTGGTTTAGTTTAGTGCTCTCTGCTATACTGCTGTCATCAGAAGTATGATTATAAATAGAAGAATGGCTATCTAAGGCATTTACCATATAACAGATAGACATTAGATTAAACGTTTCCTGTTGGTGTTGCGTTCCCTAGTATATTACCCATAATACAAAATGTTATTCATACAATGTATCAACATCAATGAGCATTGAAATATATGACAATATGAGGCATGTTTGACCAAATGGTAACTTTTTCAGCATTCTTTTTGAATTTTGACGGTGTTGTTCTGCTTCAAGTAAGAAAATTAAAAGGAGGGGGGAAACAAATCTGCCATGGTGCTGCATGCTTGAAATCACATCTAGTCTGGAAAATCTGGTTTGCGCAACATTGTTTATGATCGCACCCTTGCCAGCTTTTCATATTTAAACGAGCAAAGGTTTAATTACCAAATGATGACAGTGTCATATGGTGCCATGATGGCACGGGGCGTCTAATGAATGCAGAGGAGCGAGGGAAGCGTGCGCGACACTGAGTGACAGTGGGATGCACGGATCAAAACAGGAGGAGAAAAAAAAAACCTCAACAACACAGAGACAGTAAAACATCTGTAATTTGCAATTCACTAATGTTCAATGGTTGCTCATGGATTAAGAATTTTTAAACTGTTGTCTGGCACAGATGGAGAAGAGATGAGGGAGGGAGGGAGGGACGTGTGGGTGTGTGGGTGGTACTGGAGCGGAGGGTGGGGTTGTTGGTGATGGTGGTGCTTCTAAGCATCACTTCTGTTAACCCCTTAAGCCCCCTCATACGTACCTCATTGTTCGACGAATAGTGAAAATTGCTGATCTACAAGCTCATAAAGCGTCACATCCCAAACTCGTTGTGAGCTCATACTATATTCACTTTTTTGACATTTTCAATTTGAAACATTTCACCTATAATGAGATGCCCAAGTAGGGATGCCAGGGGTTGAAGGTGGTTAAGCTGTATAAATATCAAGGGAACCTTGATCACCCAGATCTGCGTTCCCTTTAAAGAGGAGATTTTTCTAGGCTTATTTAAACTCGCCGGGACAGCTTGTAGATCGCGGGGAGTTTTGCTTGCGAGGCTCTCGCTCTATCCATCTCGATATAATCAGGAGACAGTTTGGAGCTATCTGGACCTGGTTCTGTTCACACATCAGAGATAATTTCGCTCCGCTGTTGATGTGCGCTGAAATATTGCACTGTGGTAATATCAGTTAGTAGGCCGCCAAAAGATGTACATGCTTAACCAGGCATGAAACCTCACTGAATTACACCATATTTATACTTATCTCAGATCAGTGCTTTTGTCATTACATTTTTGGTCGGGTTGCCTGTCTTGTTTTTTCTTTTCTTTTATGGATCTGTTTAATGATGCACTGTGTAATGGTATAACAATGTATAGGCCAGGCCATTGTCACATTTTACTCAGCAATGTCAATAAATAACCACAGCAGCCTTCAACCTTCATATGAACTCGGAGAAACCCGCTCTTCGCCCAGAATCATCATCATTTTCCGCTGTCAGGATGTGGGGACTCTTTGGTCGGTGGTGTGCACCTCCAATATGTGGAGAACCTTTTGACAGTGGCCAGACAGGGGGGCTTCCTGCATGCTTAGCCCACCAAAAACAGTGGACTGTGGAGAGCTCACCCTTTCATTAGTAATTAAGTGCTGTTGTCATGCTGTGACGTAATGAGTTTACCCTGGCCATCCGTCCTGTGACACTGGAATCACTCAGGAGAGTGCTCCTCCCAGTAAATCACTGACACACACTGAGCTATCACTGGGTAACAGCCATGTACTGTAGTAGCACTTTACCCATTAACCACTTTCAACCTGGCGTCCACATTTTAGGCATGTGATTATAGGCAAAAATCTGAAAAGATTTTTTTCCCAAATGTTCAGAAATAGCTGAAAGTGCAGATCTACAAGCTCACAACCCGTTATGATGCGACACATTTTGAGCTTCTATGTTGCAGTTTTTTGCTATTCGTTGCACAACTACAACTTATAGGGATATAGTGGTTGAAACATTTTTTTATCTTATTAATGCTTTTGCTATCTGGCTAACCTGCTCTCTCTGTATCTCGTGTGCCAGAATGTATTTGCATTGCTTCATTAGTTAGTCTCTGACTGCAGCAGTGTCACCAAGAGAAATTCCCGTAAATGCATTGTAGATACAAACACTTGCTCAGACTTTCCTCTGCACAGCCCAAAGCATGAGGTTTAGAAGCCCCCTCTTGACGATCTTTTCATTGCTGCTGGTTTCCTGGGTGGTCCTTATTGAGTTACGCCACGAGGCACACTGTTGTCACTTTGATATTGTTTCAAAAGAAAAGAGCTGAGTGCCTTGTTTTCTGTGCCTGCTGAATGCACATCCAAGGCAGCCACATGTCGGAGCAGTTGTTGCCTGCGATATAGCCGGGGCCCTCTTGACTGTACAGGTCTCCCACGGCTTCCTCTCCGCAGGCCCGCCAAAACATCTGTCACGGCACGGATGCCATTTTCCTCTCGTGGTCAGAGCGTCAGGTGAAGGTGCTGCCTGCTAGCCTGGTGACATGGTACACATGGGTACCTCCAACAACAGTGCTCATTAACAGGCAAATGGAGCAGGCGTCCCAGCAAATTGAGCAGCATTTCGCCAGGATCAGCCCCTGCCAGATTGTTCAGATAGCCAACGTGACATCACCAAGCGCCAGCCTCCTTTGCACCCCCCCTCCACACAACCCCCAAAACACCCCCACCGCTCCCAACACCCAAAAAGAAAAAAAAAAATTAACATCCCTAATCATCTGCCAGGCTAAACATTATTCTTCATGATTCAGACCAGCCATGCTTGCCTTCCTCTACCCAGCATCTCTCCTCTCTCTGGGCCAAATGCAGCCAGCCTTGGACTGATTGCTCAGCCTTTTGTGCCCTTCATTTGTGAGAATGGCAAATCGATTCTAAAATCATCACCCATGAGCAGCTCTTATGCAGAGCCGGGGTGTGTGTGTGTGAGTGTTGCAGATATAAAATGGAAATCAGGAAAACAGAAAGGTCCCAGTCCCAGACACCCCCCCCCCCCTCCCCTCCCAACCACTGCCTCATATGAGGGCAGCCACAAATAGATGCTAAATCTTACAAACGGATGCTCCCCAGCTAACGTTATGAATATTCCACTTTTAGATCATTTTGAATTTAATATCCTTACGGCCCAAATGTCTAAAGAATCACTACCTTTCTCGTTTGAAGTGAGGATTATTTCTTCAGTGTCAGACTACATTGTGTCCTACATCTTTTTACTCCCAGGCAGTGAAAAACTATTTTACATAACTAACAAAAAAAGAAAAGAAAAAGAAAAAAAATTAACCAATGAGAAAGTTCAATGGGAGAACAGAATGGAAGCTTGGCATATTTAATTAATTACTGCATATTAGAATGTTTGTTTACAATAAATGAACGGCTACACGAGGTCTGATGTTAATTAATTTAAAGTGTACTTCCCCCCGCACTCCCCACAATATGTTGACGACTGCTACTGAGGTGCTTTCATGGCAGGTAGGCCTGTGTCTCATTGGATTTCCATCAATGGCTCTGAGGTGTGTATGGAACAAAGTCTTGCCACACAGATTAGAGAGAGTGTTAACATGATTGCTTATTAATAATGCCAATTAGCAGTCATGGCGACGTAAAGAGAAGAGCAGACCAGTCGATGTGTGATGTGTGCACTGGAGATTCTCTAAAGCCTCTCATTTATACTTTGTCGTGTGTGACTGCGACGCTCGCCGAAAATAACCGATTTCCAAATATAGTCTCACATGGTCAGGCCCACCACATCGAGGCTCTGAATCACAAGTCAGCATTTTCTGGGACTGGGTTTTGTCAGAGAAAATCTCAGGTAAGCCTCTCTGATTAGCTGGCCTATACTATACCATAAGTCAATGTTTGTTACGTGATTGGTTTAAGGAGGCCAGTGGTTGGTCAATTCACACGTCTGTTATGTTTGGTCAATTCACTCGTCTGTTATGTTTTGGGGTTATTTCTCCAAACCATTTTATTATAGTTGTGTGCCAGACGTTAGCTATCTATATAATCGTCTGGCAATAGAGTAATCTATCAAATGAAAGACAAGAATATCGCAAAAGAGTGTCACAGCCATATGATGAAATATGAATTAGGCTTTAGCCCTGCTTTAAGGGTCTCAAGTTACCGTTCGATCATATTTCTCTTCGAGGTAATACTTTATCTAACCTCAAAGGCTCGAAAACAAGACGTTTAGATTTATCAACAGTTCCACTTAGAGATAAACTCTCACTCTCAACTGAACATAATCTACCTGTCCCTCGAATGCAGTATTTATTTTTAGATTCTGCAGCGTCTTGGAAAAAAAGAGTAAGAAGTGCTTATCCATGTGTCCTGTTGACTGTTTTTGTTGCCACTTTATCAGTGTGTCTGGGAGTGGAGGCACACGGCTGCACACACAGTATAACGGGAGTCTCTGGAGGTCTCGCTCGGACAATGATGTATTTAAGCCCCTCCAGAGGTCAGATGGACTCTGTCCAGCACATCACCTGCAATCAATAGTGTTGGTAAACCAGGCACAACTGACCAGACATGGAGGGCCCTCTTCTAAACACACTGTGAGCGAACCGCATGGCCCATTGCACAGCTAAAACTGGGAGAGGAATGGCTTGACGTGCGGCTACTTTAGTACTGGCAAGTGAGAGAGAGCACTTATTTGTGTTGGGATCCATGGAGTGGACTATGGGAAATCATTGCAGAAACAACCCCAAATGGTTGGCTGAATGTGCTATAGGGGGAGGAACAAGTGGAGGAAGTATAGTAAATATGAAGAATATGGTAGGCCTATATGTTATTCCTGAGAATGATATTGTTCAATACCTGCAATATCTGTATTCGGTATACGGGCTGAGACAGGGACGTTTCTACACTCAATGTTAACCACATGAACCCTAGTGTCCCTCTTCTGGGCATGTCATAATAGGTGAACATTATTAACAAGAGATTTGGTGTAGATTGAAAAAGGAGGGAGACAAAAATAGACCCCTGTGGGACCCCTGTCAAGAGGGGGAAAGTCCCGAAAGCGCGAAGCCCGAAAGCGCGAAGTGGGGAAATGTCTCCTACCGCACCGTTAGCGCGAAGTGGGGAAATGTCTCCTACCGCACCGATATTGTATGGTAGTACAGCTCCTTGTGAACGTTGATAATATGCAGTGCTCGATATTGTATGGTAGTACAATGTCTCTCTTTTCATTCACATGCTCCACTGTGCACGCACTGAGCACGCAGCTCATAATATGCAGTGCTGTCTGCACTCAGCTTGTCTCGCAAAATAGCTGATCTGCAAGCTCACAACACGTCGACAACGTGAGCTTGTAGTAGCCCTTCACAATAAGGGTCCAGGAAGATATATTGTGTGGTAGTACAATAGTTTCGACAGGGGGCACCCTTTTTCATTTAGTCAAATATATTGTGTGGTTGTGTAGTTTCTTAGGGCTTAAAATGTCCTCACGCCTCCCCTCCCCCCGCAAAGTGAAGCCGATAGCCGAAGGGTGCTAATAGTCGGCTAATAGCCTGCATTTGCATGCATACGTATGCATTTCCCCACTTCGCGCAAACGGTGCGGTAGGAGACATTTCCCCACTTCGCGCTTTCGGGCTTCGCGCAAAAGGTACGCACCCGTCAAGAGGTATATAGGGTTTAATTGCTTTTTCCTCTATAGCCTGTCTTTGTCTTGTATACTTTTGCATCATTGAAATTCTATTGTGACGCAACATCTGACTGCCAAGATTGTCACTGTGTGCAAGACTTTGGAAAAACTGTGCCGAATTCAATGAATGGGTCTGTGCGAACTTTAGCCCAAAAAAAACAACGAAAGCAGAGGAGAGCCGGGGTGTCAACGGCAAGTGGGGTTTTTGAAGAATTGGCAGAGTCATTTAGGCAGCACCTCACATCCTTCACAAACAAATGAAGCCCCCAGTGCTTCAAAGTGAGATTGATCTCCTTTGGAGACTTCATGCCGAACGCTGGGATTCTGAATATTGAGAAAGGTGCCTCTCGCCACGGCAACCCAGCAAAGCCCACCCTTCCCCCACCCCAGCCCCCCACCCCGTCGCGTTCTCCACTGAAGTGATGTAGGGAAAAAAAGGACCCAGTGGAGTTTTCAACTTCATCAATATTCACTCATTCATCCTGAATCCTGGCAGCAGATTCTCGACTGTATTACTGGATGGATGTTCCCCTTTGTCACTGTGAGGGATGCCTGAAATGGAATTTTAAATTAGAATAGAACAATTCCCAATTTTTATGGACTCCGGTCACAGCCATATATATCACTTAATGATGGAAAACTTTTCAATTTGCTGCGTAGGTCTTTGGCACTACCCAGCCATTAAATAGGTCAGGGTTGACTGTACCTCGTATACCGAACTAACCCTTTGATGGAGACACAAAACTCTGTATTATTTTGATAAAACGGCTTATTTTGATTTGGCAAATCATGATAAATAACAAACAAAGGGAGAATCACATTTCAGTTGAATTCATTTGTATATTTATTTATTTAAGGCTGTGTGAATGAGTTTGAAGTGTATCTGTGAATGACAAAATCACGGTTGCATCGATCCTTAATAAAGATGTTTCTGGTAGGTTTAAAAGTCAGTGAACCCACTAAGTGAGTGGGAAATATCACCCTTCGCTGAACTGGTCACCCTCTCTCCCTGTCAATGACCCATACACACATGGGTCACAAAATCTGCACGAGCCTGTGAAAGAGAAGCAGCGGCGCTCTAGTCTTTTATGCACTCCTGTCGATATCTTTGGAAATGTATTTATTTGGAGATTAGCATGACAAACTGCATTTGCAGTGATGTAATTAGATCAGAGCCCATACGTATACATCTCTATCGATGGTTCTCAACTTTGATCTGTGGAGCACTTGAACAAGCCCCACACCACACCCACACACCCACACACAACAATACAGTATATATCGTTGCTGTCAGCCAGACACCTCTTATCTCTCTCTAGTCTAACTTTTTGTGTTTTTTTCATAAATCAATGCCCTAGTTGATTGACTTTACACAGCGTCATACAAAAAAGTTTGAAAAGTAGCAGATGCGAAGTCACGTGTTTTGAGCTTGTAGATTTGCTACTTTTGCTTTCTTTCTTTTTGAATCCTGAAAAGTAACAGTTTTGGACTTGGACATAATGAGGTTTCCACCCGACAGAGACGATATTTAGTGTATAAGCAGGCATAGCACAGTTGTTAAATAACCCACTATATTCTGGTTGCCCCTGCAGGGCAATCAGACTCTCCTAAGTAAACTTTCTTTTGCCCCACTACTCCTCCCACAGTTTTGGTGGCACGCACTTGGGCCATATGTCAAATCGACCGGCTTCATCGGGACTAAGAGATACACCAGTAAGACTCCCTAATCGGGAGATAAGCGACCGTCAGGTCGCAGCGTGATTTTAGGGCAAAATGTGTAGGAGTGTCCAAAAATGTGTTTGAAAAAATCGGCCAGATGGTGGCGCTATATGGGACAGATCCATGTTGATGACATGAGTGTAGACATACTGTGTACCGATTTGCGTGATTTTAGGGCAAAATCTGTAGGAGCAGTGTCCAAAAATGTTTTTGAAAAAATCGGCCTGATGGTGGCGCTATATGGGACAGATCCATGTTGATGACATGAGTGTAGACATACTGTGTACCGATTTGCGTGATTTTAGGGCAAAATCGGTAGGAGCAGTGTCCAAAAATGTGTTTGAAAAAATGGGCCTGATGGTGGCGCTATATGGGACAGATTCATGTTGACGTCTCTCTTGGCGCCGCCGAGGCGGACGCGTGGGTACCGGCCCCGGCTCTCCCGGTCGCTCCTAGCCCGAGTTACGGCATTTTATGTGTGCTGCAGTGGCGGGGGTCCTCCACTAGGGCATCCATTCTGGAGCACCAGGAGTCGGTGGTCCCCAGGAATTCCCCGTGAACAGCCCCGTTTGGGTGGTCATTTGGTCATTTTTGCACTTTTTGACGGCGGTGGAAGGGGGTCACTGGAGCTCCGGGGGTCCCTGGTGGGGTGGAGGTTGTGGATTGGCAGGCAAGGAGTGTGTGTGCAAAGTTTGGCATGGATTGGGGTAACGGTGGCGGAGATATGGGTTGGGGAAAAGTGTGACATGACGGACAGACAGACTGACTGACAGACTGACTGACTGACTGACAGACAGCCGGTGGAAGTTTTGGTAGTAAATGCGACCTGACGCAATTATATATAGTTTAATTTATATAGGCCTACATTTATTTGTGAATACATTTTCTCCATTGACTTTAATTCAAATTTTAACTTTTCCCAAATATGGAGATGGCTGACATCAGTAGATGTCTGACATCATAGACCACATGAGACTGACACAGTATGTCCATATATGGGCTTTCCAAGATATGGGCTTAATATTGATGACATCTGCAGGGATCTCCATATATGGCCATTAATTTATTAGTGAATTAATTTTCCTTGAGTTTGACTTGAATGGGGAAAATTCAAATGGTAAGATGAAAATCATTTGCGAAATTCGCGTCATGGCAACCACACTTGCAATTTACAATTGCATCTTTCTAGTTATTAGGCCTATAATGTTTCCTATATTTTATAATTAGATTTATAATTAGATTTACAAGCCATCCCAAACGTAGCAGGTCTACATAAGCTCACAACTTGTACATCATCTAGGTTCGGTGTTCGACACTGGACACAACTTATAGTTTATCAAAGCCCTTAACTTGTTCTTATTTCATTTCAAGCTTTTTTTCCCACTACGCCTGTTAGTTCACAATATTTTCTTAATTTTCATGTTATTTAGACATATTTTGGATTCATTTAATGTGTGTTTTAAAATGTTTCCCCCTGGACCACCTGGCTGCAATTATGCCATGGACCACTGGTTGTTCTATGTAACCGATCTCCAAATGCACAGGCTTGTAGATCAGCTATTTTCACTACTTCTTTTTATATATATATTATATATATTATATATATATTATATATATATTATATATATATTATATATATTTTTCTAATTCATGGAATTTCTTAGAAGTGTTTGTTTTAAAATGTATAAAATTCTTATATATTTGTTGGGGGGAGGGGAAAATCCTTTGAAATATAAAATGTTAGATGTTGTTTTTACATTACATTATAATGTTCTTTTGATCATAAGCCCCAATTACTGAATGTCAGTCTCCAGGGTTTCTTCAGAATATGAATAACACTGATTTACTCCGACACTATGGCACATTAGGAGCATACTTTTTAGACTTTTCAGGGACTCTGAGAATGTACCAATGGAAGCAGATGGACCCACATTCTCAGAGTTACTGACCATATTCAAGGAACCCCGAAGTCCCTTGACCACTGTACCATACAGTATATTAAGGCCAGCTCTTTATGACATTTCTGTTAATATTATTGTCCACTCATTTGTATGTCTGTGGCAAAAATAGAATAGAACACCACAAGCCAGCATGGTGATGACCCCTGATTTGAACTGATTTGTTTAAATGCCTTAAGGGCTGATGGCAGACACAATACAAGGATCTTACAAGAGAAGATAACAGCGTTTCAACAAATAATGAGAAAATAACTGGTCCATCCTTTTGCAAGGCTCAAACGGGGGAGTTCCTTGAAACGTAATCCGAGCCCCGAAAATCGAGATTAAATGCTCTTTTAATCACTGCGGCCTGAAACGTGAATTAATTACAAAGCTGTTACAAAGAGGGTATTTTGTCATAAAAATGTTAATTACCAGGGGGTTCTGACCTTCCCTTTTGGCTTTGTGTATCCCCAGCTGAGGACAGGGAGGGGGGGTTTGTCCACTGTTGCCACTTAATGACGGTAATATTAAACACTCACAGAATGTTGTCGCGCTTTTGTCTTCATTCATATCAAAATGAAGTTCTTGGAGGCCCGCGTTTATCAATCACGGCGGGGCTCCAGCTGTTCGCGAGTCTTTGGCCCGGCATCAACAGCCGGGCTTACAAATTGTCTCTGAATAGCATTGAGCAAGGCCCCCTTCAACCCCCTTTTGTCACCGTCTCCTGACAAATGCTCCTCCGCTGCGTGTCCCAGACGCACGCCTCCTTCCCACCTTCTGCTCCGTGCAGTCAGATGGCCTGCTTTGCATTCTAGCATAGTTTTTGGCAGGGCAGGCATATAGGGAGAGACGGGGAGGGAGTATGATCTGCTTTTATCTCCTTGGTCTGCTGTGTGAAATAACCCCACGTTTACCTAGATTAGAGATGAGGTGCCACGTATCCTGATGTTTAGCCACTTTGCCGTATGACGGATGGTGGAAATGCAACGCATCACAGTGCTATGCTTGTATATCTGCTATTTGAAGTGATGTATATTCCAATAGTAATCATTGCTAGAGTTTGTTTGGTAACAGAGCCCCATTTCTCCAGATCTTTAATATAGAAAATCTATTTTCAGCTTGGGATACCAATTTTATCCAATCAGGAAAGAGAGCTCATACAGGATACTGGATAAACAAGTGAAATCAGAAGTGATGAAAAAAGAAATGGAACTGAAACACTGATAAAATTGTTACCCTGAAACTTTCTTTGCTGTTTAGTAAAGACCTGGCGAGACGGGGTGACCCCTGTTACTGAACAAACACTCATACAGTAATGATTACTATCGGTATCGTTATAATAGAGTTTTAACTTTTTAACAAAAAAAACCTTTTAAACCAAAAAACATCAATTACGAAATCATAATTTTTGATTATCCTATCTGTAGATGTGCGTAATCTGTGTGTGTCTATGTGTGTGTATGCCTTGCACATAGCTTGAAGACTGTCTGACCGACCAACTTCAAAGTTGGCACAAAGTTGAAACAAGTTTGGCAGAGTGGCTACATCTTCTAACTGAAGACTAAAGGCCTAATATCTCTCCGGGCCAAGTGGGGTTTACCTTTAGGATAGTGGATAAGGTGTCTGGCTGTAGTGTCCCTTAAACTCATTTAGTGCCCCTGAAATTAACGGATTATAAAGTCCACGATGCCACCTTCAGGCTGGCATCACCGCCGTTATCTTATTTTGAAGGCCAGAAGTCCACCACGCAATCACTTCCGGTCTGACGTCATCGGATCGTGCGCCGGAACCGATCGTTCTCCACTTGGAGTTATGTAATGGCCGACCGGAGCTTTTATCATTGTGTAACATAAGCGAGCATCTGCCTCCATCCTAGCTTCTAAAGTGTAGTTTTGAGATAATGGACATTAAAGATGAGATCCCCTGTCCACCTCAATGTTATGGATGGGACTATTTTGTGCTCGTGGAGCCGTGATGATGCGAAATCAGCGACGGATTTCGTCTCCGGACCCGCGGCCATTCTTCTCGGTAATGTACTCGCCGTTACAGTAATATATTACTTTTCCCGAGTATACTCGGGATTGGCACTCCAGGTACTCGAGTACTTTTCACGAGTCTTCTCGGGATTGGCACTAGATGAGTTAAGGTGGAAGTCCAGGGTTCGATTCCCGGGCGTTACATTGGTGCCATGACCCTGATCGGGTTTCATGGTGGAGTGGCGGAGGTCAAAAGGGGGGTGAGAGTAAGAGAGTGGCCCAGAGCCTTTGCCTGAGGACCAATAAAAGCGCAATATCTCCCCTGGCTTGTGGCTTTAGGCTTTAGTGTCCCTTCCCACGCAGGAGACCCGGGTTCGATTCCTGGGCGTTACATTACATGAGTGTGGATAATTGTTTGCCATTTGGCCCCCCATAATCCCTTCTGTTAGTGGAAAACTGCTTCCTCCTTTGTGCAGTACTGTGATTCAATGCAGCTTGAATACAGTGAAATCATAACAATGGAGCCATTCAAGTTCCCCGTGTTTGACATTATGCATGTCTGGATTCCTCGATTCAGTGGGAAATGTAAGAGACAACAATGAAGCCTTCCTTCAGGGGACAGACTAAATAAAGGAATTTGTGTGGAAAAATGTAAAAAAAATAAATAACTTAATCTATATCTTCTTTCAGAAATGACAAAACACTGCATATACTGGCTTCTTGTGCCCTAACCTGATTGACTGCCAGCAGTGATTCTACATGTTGAATTGTCTGTCAATCACAGCAAAGCTCAGAGTACTTCCAGCTGGCAGGCAAATATTTTGTTGAGAATCCTCAAAATGTGGAAAGACGTAATTTAATGTTGTATTTAAATATTTAGCAGGGAACAATATTATATAATTAATTAATTTATGAAAAAAGCACCCAACTTAACTACAAGCAATCTGAAGTCTCTGGGTAATGGGCTATATATTTACCAACTACAAAATATAATACAATATAACAGGCAGTCTTTAATAGTTTCACCAATATATATAAACAAAATTACAAGCAAGTTGTCAGTTACTGGTGGTTGCATGATTATAACAGAACCATGGAAAAGATTGTTCTGAATTCAGGCACTCAGTCACCTCTCACTGAGGCTCTAGTCTCCCCACCTCTGAGTTTGAGGGTGAGCACACATTGCTTTAGGGGTGGCGGCACAAGGTCATTCATTCATAGTTTTATTCATCAGACACACATCTGAAGAATTATGACATTTTCAAAAGGTGAACACATTATATATTAAAATTATGTTATAACAGATCTCTTACTCTCCCTTACCCATATATCTTGGGCTTTAAACAACTACCACAGCCCATGCATGCTAGTACTGTATAGTTGTCTGGCATGAACATAGACCACTGACTAGGACTTTGTTAGGCATAACTGTCAACCTTTTTCCAAAGCATACCTTAGTTTGTTTGTTTTTTAAGGAAGATGTTGGTTTCTATAAATTGTATTAATAATTCAAAGTTTTAAATGAAGTCTTAGTCACAATGCAGGCCACAGCAATGTACTATATATCGGCAGTGTAGTCCAGTAGCAGACAGTCATCACAAAGAAATAAAGAGCTGCTTTTTTTTTTCTTTTTGGATGCCCATGGCACAGTGGAGTGTGCCTTTGTTTTAGCGCCATATTGCTGTTTGAATGGACGCTTCATAGCCAGCACCGTGGGAAAAAGTAGCATACGGACGTTTTGGCCAAAGGCCTTTCCAATTCATTGACAAACTTTATGTCTATCAGTACATTATGGGAATCAATGTGTATAAACTTGAACACTGTGAACTTCATTGCGTGATAATTTTTAATTCTCAAAGCTACGAGAATACACTGATTTATGAGTAGAACTCAAACGTTCCTGACTTCTTAATCGCACAATGAGGTTTAGCCAACATTATTCAAGTGAGTTCTGTAACGTTTTCATGACTATGGATAAAGCAGAGTAATCATGCCCTCTGCTTCATGGAGAAATTTTAAACAAGCGCACTTTTATGTACGATATATTAGGCCTACTACTATCTTTAGACTTAATGTACGATATACTGTATGATTTTTACTTTTTTGGAGTTTTGAACCTGTACAGGAAAACAAACTACAAAATTAGCTTAGGCCGGGTGTCATGCTCCCTTATTGAATTAAGATACTAAATGTAACTTTTATGTCCACTATAAACCCATCTTCTAGTTGTCTGACTATTTTAATATATCTCTTTCAGTAACTGTTTTCATTGGCCTGGTTTCAGTTTTTTTTTACCCATTTCCCCAAGTGTTTTGCTGCATCATGTTTGAAAAAACAACAACCAAAAAACAAACAGGGGCATTGCCTGGAGATAAAAAATTGAATTGTCATTTAGGGGGAATGAATGAATTCTTCAGTTTGTCTTTTGTAGCCATTTTCAGAGGAAATAATTAAGATAGATGGGCAGAAGAATTAGCTGTCCTCCAAGGTCAAATGCTGATTGCCTTATTACTCTATTATTTCTCTGTGTTGGAACTATTACCATTGACAGTCTTTCATGATATTTTTGTACATCCGCACAAGGAGGGAGAGGGAGAGAGAGAGAGAGAGAGAGATACAAATTGATTGTTTGGCGGCCAGATCAGTCATAGTCATCTTCGGCAGATGGATTAATGGGTTTGATGGCTGTTGCAGGTTGAGGCAGAAAGACTGCGATGGAGACAAGAGAGATTGGTTTGAGCCCCTGGGAACTGAATCGATGTGAGCTGCATGTAAGGCTGCTTGGCTTTGTTTAGACACAGTAAAAATCCTCAGTTAATTTACCCACTTAAGCTGTATTTCATACTTTAGTCGTATGGCTGTGTCGAGCAAAAATAGCCGATCTACAAGCTCACCACTTCTCGCAATGCAATGCGTTGTGGTCTTATAGATTTTGCCAGGTTTTTGATTTTTGGGGGGCTTTGGGGGGAAACGAGGAGAAAGAGACGGGAATGACATACAGCAAAGTTTGTCTGGATCGGGACTCGAACCTGCGATGCGCTGTAAGGCATTAGGAGCCTGGGTACCTGGACCGCTAGGCCGGCCCGGGCCTACGTTTTAGATTTTTGTTTTGATAATTTCCTAACTATAATGACATGCCCAAAATAGGGATGCCATGTTTTTTCATGCCGTGTTGAATGTCGGTAAGAATCTATAAATGAACCCAATTGGACCTGTTAAAAGCGTCTATTTGAAGAAATATGCTTGGTGGAGGACTTTTGTTTCTTTGCTTCACAAATGATAGACTACCACGTTCACACTTCTCTGAGCTGATCTCTCTCTCTCTCTGTGTGTGTGTGTGTGTGTGTGTGTGTGTGTGTGTGTGTGTGTGTGTGTGTGTGTGTGTGTGTGTGTGTGTGTGTGTGTGTGTGTGTGTGTGTGTGACCTCCCTGAACCAATACTTAAAGATGTCATTTTTAGTACCCTGCTTTTTAAAGGATAACCTGCAGCTCCCCACATTTCCACCTGCGATGCGTAATCAAGTCAAGAGAAGTTGGGTGGGAAAGGGCAACAGTTTGTCATCATGGATGGACATGAAAAGATCTTTGTGCTCTTTGCTGTTGTCCAGTAACTTGCACATGAATGTGTCCCATCAGCAGTTGTGTAAAGTACATTTACTCGTCGGCCTACTGTACTTAGTATGTTACAATGTACAATATTTCCAAATGTCTGTACTTTTACTTATACTCCACTACATCTCAGAGGCAAATATTGTACATTTACTCCACTACAATAATTCATTTAAAGAGGTGGTGCCATAGTTTTGTACTTTTTCTGGTTTTCATGTGTCTAGGAGGTTGACAGTACTTCATTAGACCCCCTGGTGTGGTTGTTATGAGAAATCATGCATTCTCTTTTTATTTGGGTTTTTAGCTGGAGGATGCCACCTGCTGGGTCAGACGTGCCGTTCCAAAAACACCCATACTTATTACATCATAGAATGAACCCCTCCCCTAATTACCATTCACCCAACACACGTGGGTGTGGTTAACTTCAGCTGGGTCACCACCCACCATGACAACCAAGCATACCAATGAACTGGTGGGTGTGGCCACATAAAAACATCATTTTAACTCTTTCTGTACACTTTTTTTTTTTTATAGAAGGGAAAATCATGGCACCTGCACTTTAAGCCCTATATTGATTGATTGATTGATTGAAGAAGGTACAGTTGTTTCATGACAGTACAGTTCACTGGTACACAGTCAACTAAAAGCTCACAGTGTGTCGCATTGTGTGCTTATCTGCTATTTTCTAAAGATGTCTTTATGTTTGAAAACTTGAAATGTTAATAAGTACTTTCTACTTTTGGTACTTCAAGTACATTTTGATACCAATACCTTTGTACCTTTACTCAAGTAAATTTTGAATTCCAGACTTTTACTTGTAACAGAGTATTTCTATATTGATACATTTACTCAAATAAAACACTTTAGTACTTTTCCCACCACTGGCTATCTTCAGCCTGCAAACTCCTTCTGCAGGGAACCCTGAAGAGTGTATGCATCGTCTCCTCAAAGAATCCTGAGGATCTGATGAAATTAATCAAGTCCCCACTGTAATTCCAAATATTTGTCACAAGTGCTGATTGGGGTCAATGCCTCAATACTGTATCAAGGGAACAAGAACTCCCATAATGATTTATTACCAGCCCAGCCGCACATATTATTATGAAATGAGTTTATTAGCTTTAAATCTCGCAGTAATGTGCTTTTGCTTTAGGGGAGCAGGCAAGGGTGACGAGAGCCTGCATTAACCACTTGACGTGAAGGCTCTATTGTACTACATGTATCCCTAATTCGGTTCAGCACCGTGACATCATGCACAATGCAAAACATATTCAGCTCCTGTACGTGGTTTTTACCAGTTGAAATCACAAATGATTATGGATTCTGGTTCTGTTTCCTGTCAGAGTGTCAAACGTTTTCCTGTAAGCTCTTTGTTACGTGACCTTTTTTTTATTTCTTCGATTCATTTCCTTTAGCCACCCAAAGACTTTAAAGTTGATATGCCACAGTCCTATATTTCCTCCTAAATAATGATCATTGAGCATTACTGTTATATACCCCACATGTCTTCCGTCCAAAGACTGTACATAATATGTGCTAAAAGCTCATTACAAATCCTGGTTTTGACTTTTTTCACCACCAACTTATAGTCTCACCAAAGAATGTCCTTCTCTATACTCATCTTTTTCCGTTGCTTTTAATCGAAATAGCAATATTTCGAAACAATTGTCCTATCTATTTTCAATTCAATTCAAAGGAGCTTTATTGGCAAGAGAAAACATACGTTTAACATTTCCAAAGCAAGTGTCAAAACACAATAAAAACTGTAAAATGTTGATATTGTTGATGTAGTAAAAACTGTTTCCCAACAACCATGCTGGTGTAAGCTGAAAAAATGGCTTGCTAATTAGTGGATATAAGTTTCAATCTGAAGGTACATTGGAATCCAGTCTTTACCTATATTCGCCTGTTTTCCAAAGAAGTTCAAATCCACAGGAAAGGCATCCTTGCCCATTTGAACTACATCAGATGTTCTAGAGAATGAATGCCTCAGAAGAATGAAAAACAGAAAAAGTACAAAAATTGCGGCACTGTGGCTTTATTCGTGAAGTTGTTGTTTTTCTCTCACTTTTGTCAAATCTTTGGAAGAAAGATACATTAGAAAAGTGCAGCATGTGGTTTCGCTCTTCCTGTTTTTTTTTGTTGTTTTTTTTGTCACAGGAGAATAATAACTAAACAAGAATGTTGTTACCCTGTAATGGGAGTCAGACAAAATGGTTTCTCTCATCATTATCAACTCCATTTCTTTTTCCCGTTCCCCCTGATGATCAATTAGATCTTAATGGATAGCCTGCTGTGTGCCTGCCAATGATGACCAGGCCCAACATCCTTTATTTTCTTTATTTATTAACAAATGACAAAAACATACACAGCAGTCAGTAGCACAAAACTGAATGGCCTAGCCTAACCTTTATACATGTATTTGAGTCAATGACGTTACAGCAGCTGTCTTCAACGTTTTCAGGTCAAGGACCCCTTAGTTGAGAGAGAGATGAAGCAGGGACCCCCACAAACCATAGATACCGTATAGTTTCATGTTTGACGGCACAATCACCAGTGTATTTTGGATTCATGTCAATTTGTGTTTTCAGATATTTAACCACTTGAACCGTCAATAATAAATTTGACCTTTCACTCTGTACTTGTCTGCTCTTTTTCCCCTCTACACCAAACCGCTTTGGCGAAAATAGCCGAACGCCTCACAGCACGAGGTGTTGTGAGCTTGTAGATCTGCTATTTTTGGCTAAAGTCCTCAGAATATGGACACTGGGGTTCAAGTGGTTAATATAAAATAAGGAGAGAAAAAAAAGTTTCTATAACAGAAAGATTTGGAGGACCCCTGCAGTAACTCTGAGGACCCCCTAGGGGTCCCGGACTCCCTGTTGAAGACCCCTGCGTTACAGGATTTGTTCTGTGACGTTGGAATTATTCACTGTCGAAATGAAACATGAATGCCAGAAAGAGGAATTTGGCTTGCAAGATAAAATCACCTTTGCAAAGACTTGGCCATGCAATTTATAGATTTTTTTTCTCCAATTTGAATAAACGTTTAATTAAATATTGTCTTAGACCTTTTTACTACGGTGTATGTCAAGTGAAAATAGCAGATATACAAGCTCAAAATCACGCGTTATGAGCTTGTAGATCTGTCCACCTATCACAGAATAGGGATGCTGGGGTTTATGCGGTTTTTAACTTTGATCTGTGATCATTTGTCAATATGAAACAGTATCGGATTGGAAATTACCCCAATCCATACTGATCGTGTGGAGTGGGTACTTGCTGTGTGAAGTTGGCATTGGTTTCAAAAAGCAAAGTGGACACATAAAGTAAACAGTATGTTTACATCCATCTTCATAATAGAGTGCAAGAAGTCAACAGAGTAACATGGTGTTTCGCTGCTATTCTCATTTCAACTCAAATGGCAAATCCCTATTTCAAATGACAGCACCATTAGTAGGATAAATATTCTGTCTGAGCGAACGCTAAAACCACCAATAGTCACCTGGTTACCCAGCACATGCACACGCATGCTCGCACGCACGCACACGCACGCACGCACACACATGTTAGCATTACAATACTTGTGAGGACATCAACGTTGTATACATTTTATAAAAGCCATTCTTTAACATGTAGTTTGCCATTATTAACCCTAATCCTAAAGGTGAAGTTATTAGCCTGTCTGTATTGCACACCTGAAAATAACTGATCTACAAGCTCACATGTCACTGTTTTGGGTGTGCGGCGCTATGTACACATCAGGCATAACTCCAGCCTAACTCGTAAACATAATATCTAAATTACTAATCCTAACCTGTATGTTTTTTATAAGCTTAACTCTAAAAATATATTTTTTAGACATAAAACAACAACCATATGTCTTGCGAGGACCAAGAAGATTGTCCTCACAATGTCTGTTTTTCACATCTGACTACTTGTCTTACTGGCCCTCAGAAGTATAGTAATACAAGTACACGCGCGCGCACACACACACACACACACACACACACACACACACACACACACACACACACACACACACACACACACACACACACACACACACACACACACACACACACTTACTCTCTCACACACACACACACACACACACACACACACACACACACACACACACACATGCACACACACGCACTCGCACGCACATGCACACACGTGCACACACGTGCCTTAAGTCCCATGCACATTGGCTTTGAGACAAAGCCTGATCAACATCCAAGGCTGCAGCTTGTCAGCCTTGGAATATATAAAGATAAATGATATTATGTTAAATTCCACTTAATGACAAATTTTTAATTTTCTGAACATGGTCATTTTCTGGCTAGTGAATCAAGTGTAAGGAGCTAATTACATGAGGATCTGAGCAAAAATAACTCCTCATTTTCAGGGATAATGGGAGAGAAACGTTATAGATTAATGGCACTATTTATCTTTTTTAAACTTCTATCTTTCTCTGGTGATGGCTGTGCTCCCCAAGGAAAATATTCATAAAATAAAATTGAAGTCGTAACTTAATAGGTTATTAAAAAATCTTGAGTGCATATCACTTCTCCTCTCCGCTGCGCTGTAAATTTAAATGGAAGTTTGTGGCATTCTGAGTCGCCAGCGGAGTATTTTTCCCCCCCTTTTTTTTGGGTGGCTCTTTTTTTTTATGATGGCAAAATAGAGGAGGAACATGCATCTTTGTCAGGGAGATATTTGCTATTCTAATTTTATGGCAGGCCAGATTATCAAAAAGGAATGTCGGAGTGTTGGCTGCTGACAACACCTCAGCCTTCAGCCATGTGTTTCCATTAGGGCTCTGTAACGTCCAGGGGTTTGTTCCCCTCTATTATTTTCCATTTCAGTCTTTTATCTTGATTTAAAGTGAGGCTTGCTGAATACCCCGCGCCCACCCAACCAGCCCACCACCCCCCCTGCCACCACCCCAATCCACCCGCCATTCTATTCCCCTTTTAGTAAGTGAGAAAACGCTATACTGTGTGAGGTTGCACAAGGGGGACCGGGGCCCTCCTGGGAGGGGCTGTAGATCGGTTCAAGGTGGAATAACTATCTTTAGCCTGTGTGTTTGGAAATGCAGAGTGGAAATAAAAGAAAAAAGGGACAGGGTACCGGGAAGGAACAGGGAAGGTAGAGCAGCCCTGCAGCAGGCGGCTTGCTTTTCCTCAAGGTCATAGGGCACATTCTCCGATTTCAGCTACTGTAAAACTTTGAAAATGAAATTAAACTGAATGCCACAGTTATGTGGCAGGTAGTCTCGCGTAGCCAGACAACTATGCCACAATCTCTGAATGCTATATAGAGTCTGGAACAGCAGCTCCCTAACGGCGAGTAT
The DNA here is from genome assembly GCF_963921795.1 of Nannobrachium achirus. NCBI lineage: Eukaryota > Metazoa > Chordata > Actinopteri > Myctophiformes > Myctophidae > Nannobrachium > Nannobrachium achirus. The sequence goes on from NC_137825.1 coordinate 22,310,609, forward strand.
CGGAAACGGGCATTACCGTTCAATAAAATATATTTTAAAATGTCATTTCTGCTAAGCAGCACGCTAAACATGCTTATATGATTTTTATTTATATAATGATAAATGTGTGTGATGTGAGACGGAAACGGAAGTGAAGTGGGGGCTTCACTTCCGCTCTCATCTCGCACTCATCATTTCTTCCCCGGTCTGCCAGACTGTATGCTGGGAGCATTTGACCAAATCGCGGAGGCAACAGTCTGGCCACGCGAGACTATGTGGCAGGTGTCAAACATTTTGTTTCCCTTATTGGCCATCAACAATGAACATTTTAACTGAAGCATAATTTTAGGCGTTGTTCTACGAAGGTGCCACGCCAAAATATTGAAAATAGCCAAGATTTGATATTTTGTTTTTTTCCTATAATGACATGCCCAAAATAGGGACACCAGATTTAAAGTTAAGTATAATGTTTTTGTGCTGTTGACTATACTGTAATACAGACCACAACTGAAATGACACTGTATTTCCTCCCAAACTTTAATATGTGGAAAGGAATTATTCAAAATGCACACAGGGCATTACTTGGCATTAGGTACAGACTTTAGGTTTGTACAACTACCATTAGTGCCTGTTAGTGCACATTTTCTGGGGCAACCTGCCAAGATCACACATGTCACACTTGTCTTCTTCCTTTTTTTAACTCTAAAAAAAAGTGCCTGCAATGTAGTGCATTTGAAACTACATTGCAGTGCACATCATGGGGTCACTGCTTGCCTACTGTGAATTGTTTTATTTTTATTTTTGTTTATTTACATTTTAATGTGTTGCTGAGTGAGGTTAGCAGACAAAGTTAAGTGAGTGAGATGAAAAACCTGGGTGAAATCTGCCAATCTCAATAGGCACTAACGGTACATCAAGTAACAAATTTAACATTGTTCATATTGGTCCATAGCATGACAAGTTAACAACCTGTTTGTCAATTTAGCAAATTCAACATTTTGTCTCTGATAATCAACTTATCTTGATACCATCATGGCTCTGGACTGATCGTTTAAATGTGACTGTACTGTGTTTGCAACTTGTGGCCAATAGAAGAGTGGTCTACACTTAACTTTTATTTAACCGGCAACTTCTTCAATACAGTTTCAACATACAGATACTGTATATTGTCTCTTAGCTTTGACCCAAAACTCGATCTGCACAGTGGTGTTAAGTAAGTAAGCACATTTACTCCAGGTACTTTTACTTGATTGATGTTTTTCCGATATTCAATATTTTTACTTTCACTCCACTACATCTCATGAGGCAAGTATTTTTTCTCCTCTACAATTATTAGAAACTTTAGTTACTTTATAGATTTTGATTATTATTACAAAACATACATAACCACTTCAACCCTATATAGATTTTGGCATCGCGACGCATTGTGAGCTTGTAAATTTGCTAGTTTCGAAAGATTTTTATACGTTTTATAAAATGGGAAATGGGACATTCTGCATAATGAGTGCTTTCTACTTTTTGTAGACCAGTTTTAGTACATTTTGATACCAATACTTTTGTACTTTTACAAACTTTACTTGTACTATTGGTACTTTTACTACTTAAATACAAAATGTTAGTGCATTTTCCACCACTGGTTCTGCATGCATAACTGTTTCAGTATGGAAGTGGGCCCCTCACTGGTATATGTCCACTGTCAATTATACAAAACGCAAATAGAGCCACTAGTGCCAGCAGAGGACTTTTAACTGGGAGGGCATTATATTGTATGGATGCTTCAAGACAAACGGGCGGCTCAGTGCTGCTCTGAAACCCTCACAAAAAGCCAAGCAAGAGCGCCTGTCAGTCAATCATCTTCTCCTCTCCGGGACTATAATATTACTTACAGCCTGAGAAATTGTGATATGGAGGTCTCCAGTTGGTTTGAAATTAATAACATTTTTGTTCCCCGGTTTCAAAAACGGACACAGTGCAAATTTATCATTTCTTAGGCAAGGGGCTCTGTAGCATCCCCTTAAGGATGCTTCCCTCAACCCCCTCCCCCCTTTTTCCATTTTTCCCCCCCAGTTTCTATTTAGAAATTCTGTGTGCTGAAAACCTTAAAGTATAACATATTGGACTGCTCAGACGATCCTGACCTGTTTATGCAGTATAAAGTTGATAGGTTGTCAGGCCCCCAGCGAAAAGGCCCCCGAATGAAGCGAGCTATCCTTTAAATTGCCGGGGTGATATTTGCGGATAATAAAAGAAATAAATCAGACAATGGGGCTGAATATTTCATTTGTTATCCATATTCCTTATGGGCAAAAATGATACAGAAATGTAAAAACAGCAATTCCACTTTACCCCCTCTGGAATTGTAACACTGGAGATGCTGTTTCATGTCTGAAGACAAAGTGCATGCTTTCCCCCAGCCTGCACCAGATAAATCTAATAGGCAGCCAGAATTACTGGTTGTTATGTTGTGTAGTCTTAGCCTAGTCTGTGGTTTCACTATTTTTATTTCTGTCAATCTCTCAAAGTAATGGATACTCAATACAAAACGTCCAGGAGATTATTTTCTTGTAATACCAGTGAGAAGGCATGGGAAGACATCAACGGGATCTTTTTTATTTCCAACATAATAGCAATATATACAGTGTTATTTTGTAATTGTATATCACTGTTATTGTTCTGTATGTAGTTTGTAATCTTTGCCTAAATACATGGACACATCTAATTGACTTCGTTCATTGTTTAAAATCCATGCTGAAAAGCTATTTAGCATTGTACCTGGTGGCAAATGAAAAGGGTAAACAGCAAAACATACCCTCATGGGTCCGTTTGTTACTCTCTCTGAATTCAATTAACCCTAGAGTTTTTTGGCATATCCATGTCCTTCTATTTGCGGGAATCCTGTCCTCTGGTTCCTTTTTAAATAAGGCTCAGTATTCATGGACGTTTATTTGTGAGTCACCACTGTGTCTGGTGACAATGACAATTTCTTTTAGACAGTAACTTGATTTGGGAGCCATTTGGTGTGGTCTGTATGATGTTCACCCAATCAACGTTTCACCTTATCAGTCCAAATACTAACCCATAGTGAGGCCATTACTCACAACTTTCACCCTTTTTGGGCAGGCCATTACACAATGCATCACGATGAAACACATTGTGAGCTTGTAGCTCTGCTGAAATCGATTTGTGTAGAGTGAAATAAGAGCGTACCAAATGTACTCTTTACAGGTCTGTTTTAGAGGGTTTAAGTGGTACAGAATTTGAAGCTAAACAAAAGCTAATTCATCCTAGTGTATGACAGAGTACAAAATCACGATAAAGTAAAATCAGCACGATACGATTATTGTGAGTGTTTTTATCACTATAGTGCAGGGGTGTCCAAACTCAAAGGGGGCCACATTAGAAAATATTAATACACCCAAGGGCCGACTATACATCTTCTGACATAATGTACCTCGGACCATAACAAAGTCACATACATATGCATCACATTTAAGCTATTTTGGGAATGAGACAACAGGGAAGGAAATAAGGAATCCTGACAAATGATACTCTGGGAAAATATTCTTTTTTGATGGTGCTGGCGGGCCGTTTATAATTTACAATTTAGGAAGGAAAGCGCGGTCCATATAAAATTCATCCTCGGGCCGCAATCGGCCTGCGGGCCTCACTCTGGACACCCCTGCTATGGTGGCTAAGCAACTCTGCTTGCTGATGTATGGTGGTTGTGGGTGTCTCTCTGCCCAGGGCTCAGGGCAGATCGCTCATCGCCAGAGCCATTGTATATGATGGTCCTGAGATCTCACCTCGGACCTCCCACAACCCCTGGGTGAGATTTGCCTCTTCTGCGCCTGCCATTTGAATCTTTATTTTGTTACGTGTCCGTCCTCCCCGGACCTCTAATATACGGGTCTCATTTCGTCTTTGCCCATTTCTGCTAATTCGCTACCATCTGCCTTAGCATCTGTTTGAAGCAGGAAGAGGGGGGTACAAATCTTCACATCGAGGAAAAAAGGTCTGAGCTTTCTTTTCGTTTCTTCTTTTCCTTCTTCTTCCTCTCCTTATTTTTATTGTTCTTCTCCTCTTTCTCCCTCATCATCTTCCAACCATCTCTGTCAGCACTGCAGCCTCCGCCCCCCCCCCCCTCTCTTTGCGTGTAAGACTCCTCAAAACCCTTTTTTTTTGTTTTGTGTTTTCAAGTCTAATGCGACGTGTAAACCTCAAGCCTGCTTCATCTCTTGTCGAACAGAAGACCCCCCCCCCCCCCCAGAGAACTGGGAGGGAGTTTGGGCAAGGATAGGGTGGGGGGTCATATCCTTTCCATGTCCAACCGCTTAGTCAATAACCACTGTCAACAGGAAGGCACAAAAGATCAGAAAAGTGCAATTGTAATTTTTGGACAATGGCGAGGAGCTCTCATAAGGCCGGGCTGAGAAAGGGACACCCCCCCCCCCCCCCCCCCCCACACACACACACACCCCAGCCCCCCCCCCCCCCCCCCCCCCCCCCCTCCACCACAACCCCCTGGCTTCCTCCCTCTCTTCTTCTTTGAGTATTACTGACAATAGAGAAGCCTGGTGCATCGCCGGGGAAAGCCACGGGATCACCCCAGTCGGCCCGCGGATTACAGACATTCTTCGGCGGGCCCCGGGTTGCCGCGGAGAGCGGGCCCGGGGTCCTCGCGGCCCTCAGAGGAGGCGGCCGCTGCCTCGGGCTCCTGTCCCCGCCCCCCTCTGCTTTTTTTTTTTTGCATTGTGTTCACACATTTGACAGACACAGAGCCCATAATAATCTCTTTCCCGCAGGGACCTGCGCCATTTGTTTGGCAGACCCTACAAACAGTTTCAATCCCCCTTTTCACCCCGTCTCGTCCTCGCCGCTGTGGCCCTGTCGCAGTACCCCCCCACTGCCCCCCCACCCCTCCCCTTTCATCTCCACTTCCTGTTCATTGTTTGAGCCTCTCACAACTCTCTAAGTACACAAATTAAAAGTCACTGCCTCCTGTGGTTATCAAACCATATTTGAGGGAGCGGGGGCAAGGGGTGGGGGGACGTAAAGAAAATAAAGGTACTTTTCTCCGGATTATGACTTCCTTACATATTCATTGTTTTAACAGTCACTCCCGTTAATATCTCCAGCAGTTTCTGTTAAAGAGGTCGGGATTATTTCTTTAGAGGTATAAAAAAAAGGATTAGCCAGGTTATTGTTGCACATTATTCGAAGCAGTTTCGTGTGATTTAATTTAGGGCTAATTGTGTACTTCCTCGTTGTTCGCGAAATTAACATTTTAATCAGGTTCTCCCGAGAGACAGAGTTACATTCTGTGTCTATGCCTCCGTGTTGCTTATTAGATATACTCTGGGTGTTAATAAACAGAAAGTAGTTCTTACATAATGATGCATTTAGAGTGACAAAACACCTGCTATGTTGTGAAATCCTGAGGGTTTATCTAACTTAAAAAAGTGTACACATCTATACACATTATTTCTGCCCCCAAATCCACATAAGCTATGCCAATGATCTCTTAGCCATTTTCAAGAGCTCTAATCTGGAAAGCTCTAATTGTTTGTGATGCCATCAAGAGACACTTTTAGGAGCTGCTCCATTGACAGTCCTAACACTGTGTGATCCTATTTGTTTGTTTGAGCTTTTACACCCAAGTGAGTTTCATTCTTTTCGGCATAACAACAGATCACAAAACCGTGGCTGCTTGTTCTTTTCTTTTTTCCCCTTCTATTAACCACTATATCAAATCAAAACCTATAAAGGATAAGATTGTGGAAATATTCCACCTCTCTTTCATTTACCACCTGATCAGATTGCATTGGGCTATGGAGACGATCAATCGAGTAGATCAAAAATAACCTTTAACCATTATTGTTTCATGTGCATAAAACCTTTCTCTCCAGATACTCTGAACGAATCTTACTTTAATTGTTCATATTCAGTCATTGACTCATAGGTTTAATTGTAACAATATTTATTCAATAAAATATTCCACTGCTCCTCAAGCCAGGTTTAGGCTGGTCTGGTGCATCTCATGAGCGGGACTGGAATCTGTAGGAGACACTTGAGCAAACTCAGACCGCCTTTTTTATTTACAGACCGGCACCCTGTACATAAAAAAGGCTTAAACAGACCAAGTTTGCTCCAGTGCGTTCCTTCTAAATATTTATTTAGCCTTTAATAAGACAATGGTGGTGTAGGTTTTCACTGTCTGGTACTGGGTGACCAAACTTGCCAGCGCTGCAAAACGGGATCATGCCCATGCACCCCAGGTGTTCCCACCCCCATGGTTTAAGTGTTTAAGCAGAAACCGTTTCCACATCCATGGGTTTTGACAACATCTTCCAAGCCATACAGAAAGAAACACATGGATCCAGTTCGCCAGTGGATTTACCATCTAATGTTGTCACAGACAAACCACCATCTCCGCCAGGACCCGCAGCCTGATATACTGCCACTGTAGCACATCTATAGCAACCTATTTATGACCCATCCCTCTGCAAGTGCTTGGGATTTGAGGAGCTATAATTGGTTCTCCTCACATGTGCGCTCCTCGCGGTGCCTCCCTCCCCTTCTCCACAGGGAGCACTTTGATGATAACTTGCCGCATTACACGCTAACTTTTCGACAATGGCTACACGCTCTGTCTTTATTGCCCCCGCTCCTAATGGCCATCTTGAAGTGCTGCCTCTGGCAATCCTGTCGCAAATAAATAGAAGCTGACATAGTAATTTACTCAAAATCTTCTCTACAGTTTTTTTGCCCCGTTTCTCCCTCCAGAGATTGCCCCTGTAACAACAATTATTTCAAATGTCATTGATTCCCGCCCGCAGGCTACAGACAAATGAACATAAAAATGTTTTCACATGGTCAAAATTAAAATGTTTAGGGGGGTTTCAAGAGAGCCAGGAAGGGATGTTGTACCATGTGGACAACAAATCTAAGGTCTTGGTTGGTTGTATTTTGTTGTTTTATTTTGTTCCAGATCAGACATAATATGTGAGGGTTTTTCGTGTGTGTCTGTGTGTTTTTTTTCTTCCACCAAATGACTATTAACCTTTATCTAATAGGGGCAATGGCTCTCATTTAGAGGGAAGGCCCAGTGGAGGACGTATCACTCCTTTCACTGCAAGCCTTGTCAGCCCAGCACACTAAACAAGATGAACACACGGTGCTGCTGGCTGGCTGGCTGGCTGGCTGGAGGCTCCCACACATACACACACACACACAGAACAAAACCATAACACAATGTTACATCTTGTCAATATATTTAACCACTTAAGTTATACTCCGTCGTGCGACAGTGTTGTGTGAAAATAGCAAAAACACAGCGTGTTGTGAGCTTGTAGATCGTCTAGTTTTGCGCTTTTGAATATAAAATAGAGAGATAATAAAAAAATATATTAATAAAAATATATACTAATAATAATTCTGAAATATGTTTGAAATTGTTTGACAAAAAACTTGAGTGCCAGTAAAGTGTTTTATGTACATACCAGTTGGCTTTGACAAGAGAGACACATCTATCATTTAATGTTGGGGGCGATAATAACCATTCATTTTTTTTTGTTTTTTTTGTTTCGTCCCCCATCTTTTGAACGTGTGTCTGTGTGTGTGTGTGTGTGTGTGTGTGTATGTATGTGTATGTGTATGTATGTGTATGTGTGTGTGTGTGTGTGTGTGTGTGTGTGTGTGTGTGTGTATGTGTGTGTGTGTGTGTGTGTGTATCTGTGTGTGTGCGCGCGTGCGCGAGTTCACGTTTGTGTAGCTTGGGGGGTTGGGGCGGGCAGTGGGGGTGGGGTTGGCTTGGGTGGGTGTGGGGGGTCAGCAAAACAGTGTTTGTGGCTCATTTCCTTGTTTGGTGTTGTCGTACGAGCGCCCGGCTCAGTGGAGTGGATCAGAACATGTCACAGTGTCGTGCCAGTGTCTCTGTCTGGTTCTACGTGACCCCTCTCACCTCACCCTGCTCCGCTCTCCATGGACGCTGCCTTCCCGAGCCGGACACGGACACACACACACACACACACACACACACACACACACACACACACACACACACACACACACACACACACACACACACACACACACACACACACACACACGTGCACACACACTGCAGTAATGTAATAAAGATATTTCCGCTCCAATAGGGAATAAAGTAGGTGTCCTTGTGTGACCGACCGGTATTGAACCGTGCTCTCCCGTGGACCCGTGTTAAGCTGTAAAAGGCTGTAGGGTGCGGACAGCAGAGCAGTGTGTGCAGTGTGGGGGTGTGATGATCACACTCTCACAGGGCATCTGATCTCTGCATGCACAAAAAAAATAAAAAATAAAGAACGCCCCCATCCTTTCCACGAATGGATGGAGGCGCAGTGGTGAAAAATAATGACAAATTATTATCAGTTTTCTTGTTTTCTTATCTTTTATTTAACCAGTGTTACTTGTAAAAACCGCGCCGTTGAGATGTTCATCTCTTATTCGAGCGGTCCCTGGTTTGACGAGGCAGCATACAATACATAACGGTTTCACCTTCAAGACAACATTAAAACAAAACAAAACGGATTCGATGGATATTAGTAAATTCAAAGATAAGTCTCCCCCTCTCCCCTCTCTCTCTCTCTCGACAAACAAAATCTAGAAATAAAAGTAGACCATTTCGAAACAATGAGCAGCACGATAAATTGTTAAATATTAATGTGTTAATACAAAAAAAAAAAAAAACGGGTTTGCGCCGCTAGCTTCAGTTCATGTTTGTAGTAGTAGCCTCTGTGTATTCCTCCTTAAAGTATTGTCTTCATAATGATTATCTTTATTGACACCTCCATTAATATCACTGACTTATTAAGGATATGTCTGCCAACCACTTCATCCCCAGATTTAGCTCTGCTGAGCCCTATAAAAAAGGCTTATCCAAAAGTGCCACACTTTGCTCAATACTCAATTTCAGAGCAGGTTTTGTTGATGAGTTTCCCCCTCTCACACAAGTGCTCACTCACACAGACAGACAGACACACACAAATGAGAATTGCACCCATGGGACCAAATGATTCTATCATACTTAAGCTAAACATAGAGTGGGAATTAGTTGACTGGATAATCAATTTCTCACACTGCCTCAAGTATATGAAATGCACAATCTATCTCAGATAAGCTTTATCAATCTAAAGAACTAAATAAAATGAAGTCACTGATTCTGTAAAACATGTTAATTTAACTCTGGGGGAATACAAATGTAACCGAATGCACCCGTAAGTTCCGTAACAGGTCAATTCGATAACATTTGTACACTCCCATACAAACAGGTAAACAGTAAACACCAGTCTGTCTTTGCAATATAACAAAAAAAATATCACCTCTTTTAAGACGATGTGCATGTCATTGTTAAGTCTGTGGAAAGCACTATTCACAGTTCGAGTCACTAGAGTATTTCCTGCAATAGTATTATTTACTGTCACTTCTTTGGTGGAATTGAAGCTACATTCGAAAGGCCCTATCATGTAAAGTTTGTCTTTGTGACAGAAGATTGTCGGTTTCTGAGATCTACTTTTGTCACATACTTCTTAATACAATAGACAAATATGTTAGGATTAGATATATAGATAAATATAAATATAAAAGTATAAGAATCAGTCACTGTATAAAGCAGCATTGATTAAATATGAATATATGTCTGAACTAGCCTAGGCCTAACCACTGTTTTCAAAATGTATATATAGTCAGCTTGTTACCATTTAAACTATAAAGCACATAAGCACTAAACACCTCTAAAAGTAAATGACTTTTGAATAATTACTATCTATCACCACTGCTCCCCAGGGAGCAATTTAGTGAGCCCAGATGGCCACCAAAATAGGATTTAGGTGCCAAATTGACAACATTACTCACCGAGGCATTATCAATTACCTAAATATCAATTGCAATGTAATAAAGTTGAATGGGAAGAAGGCGTCTTGGAAAAGAGGCATTGCCAAGTGACCATGATTCAATCACAAGAGACACTGACACTCTTATGTTGATAATTAGCTAGACGCTTTGTGTACAAAATCTATACATTTCCTATCATCCTTCATACTGTACCTTTGTTGTATTTGGTCCCAAATAAGGAGAAACTACAAGCACTGGAAAATGTGGATGCACCGAGAATTCAGATGATTGTGAATCCATTTGTGCCAGTCCATAAGGCCACAGCTACAACAGAATGCTGGTACATTACATCATCATAAAAGATTAGGACCGAAACACTGCAATCAAGGGTGATCTTGGATCATTTATGCTGTATAATGTGTATATATTGTGACATTCGCCTAATGGAGGTAATATAAATTACAGGCAATTCTCAGTCAGAGATCTCTGAATCTCTTTTTTTTCCCCCCTTTTTTTGTGGCAAGCCGTTGTACGAGCAGCGAGCTCCACCTCTTCTCCATTTGAAGAGCTAACAGACCCACAACATTCAAAGGTTGACTGACCAAATTGGCCTTTTAGAGTATTCTAATACCGCGGCAATGCTCATAATGAACAAAATGAAAGATGTACCCTTATAATGTATTCATCTCCGCGAAAGGCATTGTAATACGTTTCGGCTTGTAATTGGGAGCCTCGGTTTGAGGTGATTGATGCCTGACATGGGTGTAATAGTGATTACCTGCAGCATTTGCTCCTGATCTGCCGGTGGACCTTTGGTTGCCACAGCTGGCCCCTGTAATCTCCTGCCCGAGATGCTCAGTTGATCACGAATGTGCATGATGTGACTTCATGGCCCGGTTCTATTTCTGCCATCTAGTCGAATGTTCTCTATTGAGGCACTCTGAGCAGTTTGAATGCAAGTCTTTATAATTAAGTCACTGATTACGGAAAAAGAAGGTTAATTGTAAATAGCTGCAACTGGAAATGGAAGTGGGCGATGCAGAAATTGTATACAGACGTGTATTGTATAGCCTACAGTAATTTAACTGCAAACGAATATTACCTGAGCTAATAGGGCGGCAGTGAGGTTCCCTGTTCAATTCCAAGCTCCTCCTGTGTGTCCTTGAGCAAGTCCCTTAACTGCTCCCGATCGAGCAGTTTGGTAGGCTACCTTCATGGTTTCCCTCCGCTATCGGTGTGTGAGTGGGTTAAAGTGTGTGTTAAAGTGTTAAAGCACTTTAATCAGGGAATAAATACCCTGGCCTAACCCCTATGAACCTACCCTAGCCATATCATAATGTGGTCAGCTTCTTGTACAGTATACGTATGGCAATTTAAAATGTTAATATACAGGTACTAGACCTTTAAAGGTTGTTTTGCATATAGAAAAACTATTATTTCAAATGTATATATTTTTTTTTACCAGGGACTCTATACTAGGTCCGCTAGTATTTCCAGACACCACATCACTTCGCCAAAATTAGCTAATCTACAAGCTCACAAAGCACCACACTGTGATGTGTTGTGTGTTCGTAGATCATCTATGCCGAATGTAGGGTTCATGTTCCCCTAAACCTATGACTATGAACTGGTATCTGTCCATCCATACATTTTTTCTCAATGTGTTATACATTACTGGGTAAAATGTTGCACCCTTCTTTGTCCTTTGCTCAGGGGGGTTGACTGCAGGCGGTGGTGGTCTCAAAAACATAAAGGAAAACTGCCAGAAAAAGTCTCACTCTCTACAAACCTTTAAGGAAGACTCCCCAGACAGACTGAGAAAATAGTTTTTATTTTATTTTAACATGCTCATAAAGTGCTCTGTGCTCAAAGTGAAAGGTGCAAAAAAAGTAGCAAACATTTGGGTCATAGGACCTTCGTCAGTGCTATATGAGTGGATCACACACAGACAAGTTGCTCTTCCAGGGCTCTAGATCAGCTCAGGTGCTGAGGATATAAGGCCATTACTCAGAAACATCACCATAGCAACGGTGGGACGTGGACATAATATTACAAATCCAAAAAAGGACCTACGGTTTACACAGCATTACACACCAGTAAGACTCCCTAATCGGGAGATAAGCGACCGTCAGGTCGCAGTGTGATTTTAGGGCAAAATCTGTAGGAGCAGTGTCCAAAAATGTGTTTGAAAAAATCGGCCTGATGGTGGCGCTATATGGGACAGATCCATGTTGATGACATGAGTGTAGACATACTGTGTAGCGATTTGCGTGATTTTAGGGCAAAATCTGTAGGAGTAGTGTCCAAAAATGTGTTTTAAAAAATTGGTCTGAAGGTGGTGCTAAATGGGACAGATCCATGTTGATGACATCAGTGTAGAGCAAGTATGTACCGATTTGTGTGATTTTAGGGCCAAATCTGTAGGAGTAGTGTCCAAAAATGTGTTTTAAAAAATCGGCCTGAAGGTGGCGCTAAATGGGACATATCCATGTTGATGAGATGAGTGTAGACATGCTGTGTACCGATTTGCGTGATTTTAGGGGAAAAATTGTAGGAGCAGTGTCCACAAATGTGTTTTGCAAGAATGGGCCTCATGGTGGCGCTAGAAGAGGGCCATGTGAGAATTGATGGAGGTTGTAGTTTGGCAGGCAAGGAGTGTGTGTGCAAAATTTGGCATGGATCGGGGCAACGGTTGCGGAGATATGAGCAGGGCAAAAGTGTGACGTGTGACTGACGGACAGACAGACGGTGTGTGACGGACAGCCGGTGGAGGTTTTGATAGTAAATGCAACCTGACGGTCGCAATGAAATCATAATGTACATTGTACATGCAGTACAATGTCACATGCAGTATAAACATTTTTTTAAGGTATTTTGAAAACCGAATGTTCATGTGGTTCATGTAGCCTATATAGCTGCTGTGGAGATGTGTTGATTTTGACAGCAAATTTAGATTTAGTTTTAGTTATAGTCTTTTGAATAAAATTCCATTTAGTTTTAGTTTAGTATTAGTGGACTAAATACCATAAGACTTTAGTCGACTAAATCTACGCCTTGATGGCGTCGTAATGGCTGATTTTACACTTAGTTGCATTGCATGCTGAAAATAGCCGATCTACAATCTCACAACGTGTCGCAGCACAACCAAACATAAACGGACTCGTCTTTTAGTTCTACCGGGATCTGTTCTACACTAGTCCCTCCCTAACATTTTAGTCTCGCTTTTTATTTGTTGACATTGTCATTGTCAATATACAGTATTTGGTCTTAGTTTTAGTCTGCATACTGTAGCTTTGCTTTTATTTCGTTTTTATTTCGTTTTGTCAGTGAAAAAAGGTATAGTCGACGAACAATTTTCCGCCATAGTTTCAGTCAACGAAATCAACACTGCTGTGTGCTGTAGGTGTGCTGTCTCTGCTGTATGAACATGCATGATGTCTGTTCAGGTGTAACATCTCCATTCTTCTCACTTGGCTGTTTTTCCATCGGACCTTTCACCTTACAAGTTATTAATTTTCCATCAAACGTGGAAAAGTTTGGAAGTGTGTAATTAAGAATTCAGGCAATGTAAACGAAACGTTTCAGCAAGTTTTGGTGACAGTGATATATACTACATAGATCATCTTCACTTATTTTGACTTGCTAATTAATCAACATTATTTCTTCAGGAGAGAGAGAGAGAAAAAAGCAAACTTTGTAATTAGCAAAATTGCTTTATCTATTGCAGCAGACTCAGCAAGACTTGGGAACTTCCAATTTGATCTGGAAGTCTAAATGACTCATTAGCATTAAGATTTAGTAAATGTTATGTGAACTCAGGCAAGAACAGTGTTGATGTGTGGATGATTATATTAGTCAATGAATTAACACACAGATTAATTTCTGGGCAAATCATTATGTAGAGTGGTGTCTCTGAGCACCAGCCTCCCAGTGTCATTTTTGTGTTTTCTTTCCCAGTGAGCAGCGTTCACATTGAGTCATTGTTAATGGCCATACTGTAGCATACAGATTCAGATTAAAATCCACAGTACAGGTCAAAAGGTGTTTTATAGGGGTGCACTGGTTGCAGACTGATTAGTGGGTTCACTACCAGTAAGACACCCTAAGGGCGAGAAGCAACCTCGCCCTAAAGGGTGAGGTCGCAGAGACTGACACAATATGTCCATATATGTGCATTTCCAGATTTGGGCTTAATATTGATCAGGGATCTCCATATATGGGCATAAAAGGGACATGGACGGAATTCATTTTCAAGTGTGACTCGCGTCGCGGTGGCTGCCGGTCCACTGCCAGTCCGCGTGGCGGCTGTTGTCGGCAGTTAGAAAGCACTCGCTCCTTCTGCAAAATGTGGCCATATTTTCCCAAATATGGAGATGACCGACGTCTGACATCACATCATACAGTAGATTTCTGACGTCATAGACCACACGAGACTGACACAATATGTCCATATATGGGGGCTGAGGCGTGACGCATGCACATGATCTGCCAGTTTTCATACTAAATATACGACCTATACGGTCGCAATAATAAAAATCCTAAGAAATGATCTTTAAAGGATCCCTGGCTAATAAGCCTTATGCCATATGTTTTCAAGAGTGCTTCCAAGGCTTATGCTACGGTCATGCGGCCAAACTTAGATTCTGCCTATGCTTTTCCATGGGAATAGGGCCTTTTTATTTTTTGTGGAAATTCGCAAATGTTCCCATTGAAAATTGGCAAAATCCATCGCATAGGTAGAATCAAAGTTCGGTGTGACCGCACCCTCACACTATAATAAAAAAATAAATCCTAAAAAATGATCTTTAACAACAAAGATAAATCACAATGAGGAATCCATATGTTTTCAGGAGTGCTTCCATGTCTTAGGCCAGGGCATGGTCACACTTTTATCAGTGTGGTTGCTTGGAGGGCAACAGACTATTTGTATTTATTGTTCTAGTGCAGCATTTTTCATCTTCACCTTTTCCTGGATCAACTTTTGGCCAATCAGGAAGCAGCATTCTCGGTACGTCTGCTATGTCACCATTACAGAGTAAGTCCATTGAGCTCAATGGGGGAGTGGTGCTAGCTTGAGGATTGGTCAAGCTTCGCATGACAATTTGGCTGTCTAGACAATAAATAGGAAACCACACTTGCAATTTCCAATTGCAACTTTCTAGTTCTACCTATGAGGGCTAATTCTGCCAATGCATTTTAATGGGGGAATGGTTCGCTTTGCAGCTCATGTCTGTCTGTCTGTCACACCTCATGCTCCATATATGGCCAAGAGACACTTGCAAATTAATTCTGTCCTTGTCATATCTGTCCTTGTCATATCTGGGTTGCCACGACATGAGTCACACTTTTATGCCCATATATGGAGATCCCTGATGTCATCAATATGACATCAGCAGGCGGCGGATGCGTGCACACGCCCATGTGCGCGACCTCGCCCTTTAAGACAAGGTCGCTTCTTGCTCTTAGGGCGCCTTACTAGTAGGCAGCTGTGCCCTTAGTGAGGAATTCATCTGCAATTTGTCGTCTTTCACGGTGTCATAGGATTTAATGTAAACCCGAACTGCGCGGTGATTGTCACTTGTTAGTTTGTACTTGAGCGGACAAAGTAATTGATCAATCATCGTTTCATAAGGCACGATAAATAAAATTAAGGGTCTTCTCAAGCAAGGACATTGGTTTGTGTCTGGAGCTCACAGGAGAGAAACTTGGTCTAGTTTTCAAGCTGGACTGGTGCTGCATAGCAGGCATTGAGTGAGCACATTAATCTAATGCATCAGCAGGTCCACATTTGTTTTAATGCAAACTGAAGAAAAAGGCAGCATTGCATCTCAAGGGAGAAGAAGCTTAAAATTCCCATCTAATGATAATAGATGATAATGTTAATGAGTTGTCCAAACATAACAAATGGAATGAATTACAGTCTCAGAACCAACTCTGTTTCATTAAAATACAATAAAAAGGAAAAATTAGTTTTATATGGGAAATAACTTTCCTCCTTTGCGTTATTGATGAGAGTAAAGGGGACATATCAAGGTTGGCTTGAGCTTATGGTCAATATCGATAGGATATTGCGACTGTACAGCGTGACGATTTTTCTTGGCCGTGCGTGTGACATTAAACTAAATCGACTTATTGTTGTCACCGGTGGCCCTTCAACGTGTGTCGTTGGACTTCAACACCAGTCAAAGTATTACGCTGAAGTACAACGGAAATCTCCCCTGTGTTTGCGAGAGCAAGACTGTATATACAGTTAGGGTGTGTGGATTCACGCCATTTGGATACGTGTTGTGACTGAAACGCCGTTTGCACTGTAGATTATGTCTTCGACCAACACCCAACACTCCCATCCGTCTTGATGATCTTATTCCCAAAGTATTTTGTCTTCCACGGTAATCAATTTTGTGGAGGAGGCCCTGTGTGTTCCAAGTAGTCAGGAACGCTGGGATTACACGCGGAAGGCTATTCTCTCTCCGAGACGACCTTGTCTGTGTAACAGTGCCGTTAGCCTCCGGCCTCGGGCACTAGAACACACACTCAATCACCCCTGTAACCCTTGCAGTCAAACTGCAGGACTGTCGTGGCCCTTCGCTACAATCTCAATTTGTATTTTGTCTCGGACTGTGATGACTTGACAGAGAGAAATAGGAGGATTTATCTTGATCTTCATCTCTCCTCTGAGGAAGTTGGCCTTCACCTTGAGGTTCTGCATGAGGGCCCAATCGCAGACCAAAGAAAAGCCTTTTTTTGTTCTTTTATAATATATATAATACGTATATATATATATATATGTTTTAGGATAGAAAGTATACGTAGAAAATATACAGATAGATTGGATGGATATTCAATAGTCAAAGATAAGGAATTCCCTTTTTTTTTAATCTTTCTCAATCACTCTCCTTTTTCCCCCTTTCTGCATATTTCCATCTCATTCTCTTCACCAATCTCCCTCCTCCTCCTCCTCCCTCCCTCTCTATCCATCCCTCCTTCATCCATCAATCTCTGTCCCTCACTCCTTCATCTCTCTATATCCTTCTCTGTCTTATTCTCTCTCTATATGTATTTATTTTCTTGTAGACAGTCACAGTTTGGGTAAAAATACATTTTGGGTTTTGATAATCATTCCTTAGTGATTTAATAGAGGTGCTTTTATTTCACTGTTTGTTTAGCCACCAAACCTTGACCAAAACATGCCAGTGAACATTTCTCTGTTTATTTATAACTCTAATCAGGTTTCATATTAGAACTATATGAAACATATTTATATTATGCCTACTTACTTGCTAAGTATGTGCATAAAGATTCATAATTATGCACATCCAGGACCAGAATGGGCTACAACACATCATAGTTAAAGATATTTACCAATAAACAACCATACCACCATACGGCCCCTGATTTCTCACATGACCCTCTTCTAGCGCCACCATGAGGTTGCTTTTTGCAGACACCATATCTCCAGCATCGTTGCCCCTATCCATGCCAAACTTTGCACACACACCCCTTGGCTGGCAAACCACAACCTCCACCCCTCATTTCTCACATGCCCCTCTTCTATCGCCACCATGAGGTTGCCGACCTGACGGTCGCTTATCTCCCGATTAGGGAGTTTTACTTTAATAACATTTTGAGTGAATCTGATTTTCTTTTTATATTTACATTGCTCTTGAGATTTTCTGGGGGGAGATCAATGTTTTCAGGGCTTTGGGTGCACAGAAACCATGGCAGCAGCCCCCCTAAATGGCGGAGCGGAGCTTCTGCCAAGGCAGCATCAGTAAACACTGCAAGCCTCTAACAGTGATGCACTGTAATGGCCCGGTCTTGAGCCTGGCCCAGAACAGTGCACGAGGTGCTAAACAGCGACTAGCCATAAATATAAGTGGTGAGCACTGCCAGTTGCACTTTTAGCGCTGAAATGAGGCCAGTGATGGGGGCTTGAGAAAGGAAGAGGGGGATATCAGTGGTCACTAAATCATTCTGTAATCAGCTCTCTATGCAGAGCCATCCATGCATGCCCAACGCTTCCATTCTGGGAGGGCTACGGCGACAGAGAGCTCCAGCTGACCCCATCTGTACCCCATCTCGTTCTGCATTATCCCCAACCCATAAAAGTCCCATGCAGCACAAAAGAGTTAATGATTCCCTTTGTTTTGTTGCGAGGGAACGGGACCAAAGCAAATGACAACAACAAATCCATCAAACTTAGCAGCAGTGCAGCACATCAGCAGTTTTCGCCAGCCCACCAGAGGCCTAAAATGCACATATTGCACGCCGGCCCCCTGAGCAGCAGGCGGCCCTGGGACTCGCCAACCCCTCGGTGGCCAGATAGGACTTGATAAATGACTGGAGCAAACTTCTCTGTCACCAGTGAGGGAGGAGCCCCCCCCCACAGTAAGCTACATCATCCTAACAGCATTATTCTTTTCATGCCCGTTGTCGATAGAGCGTCCTGTGATTGGCGTCACGCTTTGCACAGGTTAATTGGAATCCTGAACTGGAAAACGGCAGGGGAAAAGTGCAAATATCGTCGCCCAGAGAATCACCATACGTACGACCATGTATCTATGTGTCGATTCCAATCTATGGCGCGGACATGCAATGTTAACAATGTTGAAATACAGTCTCTACAACGGCGTCATAATGATTCCTTGGAAATATATTATGGAGAGAGAGAGAGAGAGAGATAGAGAGTGAGAGTGAGAGAGATAGAGAGAGCTATTTTGCCATAGATGTAATAACTGTTAGCTAAAGAGCCATTAATTGACTGTCTGTGAGGTGATAACAAGACCTGTGTGAGGCAATCACAGCCATCTCAGTTCTTAATAGAAACCATTCAGCATAATTATGTTCAAGGAAAGGTACAGATATTTGAGCCATAAAAGAGGAGAGTTTGGTAAAGATCAAGTGTTTTATATGGGGCCTCATTCAGTAGGATAACAGTATGTTCAACTGGGCTACTTGAGGATATCGTAGACGCTTTTACGAAGTCACTGAGGCAACACGCACCATTCAGGTCCATTATTAGATTGAAGAGGCTTACTTAATCACAGCATTCTCTGGCCAGATAAAAAAAACACATATACTCAGACATGGCGAAATATGGCCTAAATCAGCGGTCTTCAACGTTTTCAGGCCAAGGACCCCTTAGCTGAGAGGGAGATAAAGCAGGGACCCCCCCCACTACATATTGTATAACATTTTGTTGCATATTTTCATCGACTTGTTTGACAGCACTGTCATCAGTTGTATTTGTGTTAATGTGTTTTTCAGACATTTAACCGCTTAAATCGTTGATCATTTACCTTTCACTCTGTACTTGGTCTGCTCTTTTTTTTACCTCTACACCAAACCTATTTGCCGAAAATAGCCGAACTACAAGCTCTCAACCCCTTGCAGCTTTTCGGCAAAGGTTCTCCTCAGAATAGGGGTGCGAGGGTTCAAGTTGTTCATTTTAAATAATTTCCTATCACACAAAGATTTTGGCGGCCCCCCTGTAGTAATTCTGAGGACCCCCCAGGGGCCCCTGTTGAAGACCCATGGCCTAAATATTACCAGCATAATACTCTAATACGAACCACTTATTTTGGGCATGGCTCATAATCATATTTGACTAAACTATGTGAACATTTAGTGAAAAAATAACAGACTAACAGACAAGCTCACAACACTTTCTACTTGGACAGATTTATTTTCCCGTCTACACCAAAAATAGACGATGGATATGGAATATGGAATATGGATACTGGGGGTTCAAGTGGTTAAAGTGATAGTTCAACCCAAAAAATAGTTTTTCCTCCTATTGACCCCAAGGAGACTTGAATTCATGGATTTTTTTTTCTTTTCTTACCAATATTTTGAAGACCAGCAGTGGTTCCTTATGGAGACACAAAGCACCTGCTTTGTTCTCTATGGAGACACAAAGCTTCTCCTTAAATTATTGGCTTAGGAAAGCGAGTAAGCGACAAAGACAAAAATATCCATGAATTCTAGTCTCCATGGGGTGAGGAATTGATAGAAAAAAGTCATTTTGGGGTTGGAACTAAGTGAATGCTTACATTTACATTGTAAAGAGAGAGCTAAAGTTAAATGTTGATTCCTGAAGTTTTGCCAGGGAAGTCTGTCTTCATGAGGAAGGTGGCGTTTTGACCAAACGTCAGATTGCGGGACAGACAGAGGACCATTATGGTAGAATGGACTGCCTTCCTCATCAGTGCAAAAGGGAAGACAATGTCAGATGGCATTATTGACAAGTTAATGAGGCACAGCACACTCTCTAGAAGAGCCATCCACCACCTCAGCCCCACAACAACCATCTCCCCAAATCATTGATTTACACATTACTCACAACGCAGTGTTTACTTTGCGGAAATAGCCTGGGCAATAAAAAAAGAGAAAAACAAAAGTCACATTTTATGCTAACAGGTGACTTCACCCTTTAGTTGCTGCCGGTCCGCAGTGGTGCCAGCAAATTGTAATTTCGTTTTAGCAATATTTTAGTCATCTGAAATGTTTTAGTTTTAGTCGACTAAATCTACAGTTGATTTTGTCGACAAAAAAATATTTTGGCGGGCCTTGATGGCGTCGTAATAACAGATTTAACACTGGGTTGCATGCTGATGGCATGACTTGTCTGTTAGTTCTACTGGATCTCTTCTCCACTAGTCCCTCCCTAACATTGCAATCTATTTTTTATTTGTTGAAGAAATTGTCAATATATTTAGTCTTAGTTTTATCGCAGCTTTGTTAGTTTTTTCGTCATTGAAAAAAGGTAGTCGACGAACATTTTCCGTCGTAGTTTTAGTCGACGAAGTCAACTGTTGGCATGGCGTCGGGGCGGCATGTTTTTTTTTTTTGTCTTGGGATGGTGTCAGTGGACGGGCGGCAGGGAGATCCCTAATGAGACCTGAAGTACTTGTTCCATGTTTGAGCAGTAATGGAAATTACTTTCATTTTGGAAGCTGCCGTAGGAGCGCCACGGGAATCGGCGAGACAACAGATCAAGAGTAAAATGAAGTATGCAAATGTAATCATATTTATCAGAGAATGCTTATGGCAGAAAGCTATTAATTTCTCCTCTGCTTCTTGACACTTTAACATATGCATCACCTGGCTTCTCGCAAAATGATTGTTTTTGTGGTGTGTTTTTTTTGTTGTTCTTTTTTTTTCATCCCCATTGACAGAGCATTATTTTCTTTCCATTGCATCTTGTTATTTTTCTAAACTTCCCCCTGTCTGAAGAGGTGTAATGGCCTCTGATTGAAATTTCATTCAGAGAAACTAAGTGAAATACATGTTGTGTGTTTAATGGAAAAAATAATTGCACGTCAGGTGAAGCAAAGCATGACGCGCACTCTAACGTGCACCGTAACCAGCGAGAGTGACTGCGAACACACGTCAGCAAACAGGTCAGCCTGTTTGGGCTCTCTCACTCCGCCCTCGCTCATTGACTCGCTCACTCAGTCACTCAGTTACTCAGTCACTCACTCAGTTACTCACTCACTCACTCACTCACTCACTCACTCACTCACTCACTCACTCTGTAGGACAGGTTCAGTGCCAAGATTCAAACACACACTTACATTTGTTTTCTTTAACCCTTCGATTGGCTTTAAGACAACACAAGCACACGTGTGTGTGTTTGGTGTGTTTGAGGACCAGTCTCGTCCCCAGTGGTGTGTGTGTGCGCGTGTGTGTGTCTGTGAGGTGTGTGAGGTGTGTCCTCCTCTCTCTGTACAACAGTGGATTCCATTGACATGCAGTGAACCCACCGTGCTCACAGGAGCAGAGTTGATGCATGTGTAGACGACGAGAGAGGAGCAGAATTTCCTGTAAAGACTTTGTCTGCTCCGTGCGAGTGGAGGAGAGAGAGAGAGAGAGAGAGAGAGAGAGAGAGAGAGAGAGAGAGAGAGAGAGAGAGAGAGAGAGAGAAAGAGAGAGAGAAAGAGAGAGAGAGACTACGGGTACAGGAGTAGTGCTATTTCAATTCAAGCCCTGGAGCAGCCCACAGGAATTGAGCCCATATAGCTCACTGTGAGAATGGTCAGGAAGATTGATTCCATCGCTAGATCACAGCTCACTGAAGATTGAAATGCACGCCGGTTGGAGGCCATGCATCACATGACCGTGTAGGTTGGGTGCGTTAAAAGATAATATGAAGACTGATGAATTCAAATGCTCCCCCTTTTTTTTTGTATAGCCTGTATATAGTAGTATACGTGGGTTGGTTACTATAGCTCTGGTCATCACTTGTGGTTCTGGTTCTGGTTTCATGGCCTCTACCCTAGCTGCACTGGGCATAACGGCGTGTATTGTTTTCAGGCCAAGGACCCCTTAGCTGAGAGAGAGGTGAAGCAGGGACCCCCCACTACATATTGTATAAACTTATTTTAGCAGATTGAACTTTTCATAGATTTCTTAGATAGCTTCATGGACTATCATCATTGTGTTGTAAATGTGTAATTTCAGACATTTAACTACTTTATAATTACCCTCAATACTCAGTAAACTTTGTACTTGGTCTGCTTTTTCCCCTCTACACCAAACCTCGATCTACAAGCTCACAACGCCTTGCAGTGCAAGGCGTTGTGTGCTTGTAGATCGTCTCTTTTTGTTCTCTTCTGAGAAGTTCTCCTCAGGATGCAAGGGTTCAAGTGGTTAATGTAAAAAAAAAAGAAGAATCCCATCACACAAAGATTCGGCGGCCCCCCTGTATTAACTCTGAGGACCCCCATGGGGTCCCGGACCCCCTGTTGAAGACCACTGGTGGTGTACTGTACACAGTAAGCTGAACACACAGAGCATGGGTGTATGAAGAAGAAGTGTACACAGTAATTTATTACTCTGAAGAGTTACAAATGGATAAATGAACTATATAGGATTCTACTGGCCTGTTGGGTTGCTGCTATAAGGCTGTGTGGCAACGATCTCCAGATCAGCCACAACAGCGCTAACCTTTTGCGTATCACTTATAATTAGTGAGGAGAAGACATGCAACAAATACCAGATGGTAGCATTATTTGATAGTCTCCCAAAATGACGACCACGGTCCTTTAATGCCTGCGTGATAGTTCTAATTAAAATGGCTTGTCAAAACGGCAATTTACACTAAATTGATGCTATGCATGATGCTATTAATACAATGTCACTGACATTCCTATTAATTACCCCTGACTAGTTGATACCACACATATCTTAATTATCGACATGAAGATTAAGATTACTGTTGAGAGAAATGGAGAGCTTAACTGATACCCTCATCTAATAGCCATTTGATAAGAATATTAGCTGGTTTTGGGGGGCCGTTGGCTCAAGTTGGGATTGGCTAACCTGTCAAGACTGTGTTTTTCTACCATGTTCTGTGACCTGAAACTGAATTGACAGAAACAATGACAGTCTTGACAGGGAAAATTGTGGACAAAACAAGCCTCTATTTGTCTAACCAACCAGCAAATATGTTTGATGATGTGGTTTATTCACTTCACACCACAAGCACGTCCTACAAAGATCACAGCGGAGAAATTATTCGGGTCGGCCGGTTAATATCCCGTTGCATTAAGTCAGGCTTTTGAGAAGAGACACAAAATGATAGAGCGTAATCGAATTAGAGCACAGGTGAGTGGCCACACTGTGATGCTGAAGCATTAAGATTGTATACTGTGTAGGTTCAACTGCAACCTTTTCATGTTATACACAAGACAAAAGCAGCACCTTTGCACTTATGTTAACAAAGTAAGTGTATCAGTGAAAGGGACAGAAATTAGAAGTTTAAGTAGCTGAATGGTATACAGTACAAAAGGTTTTAATAGCATATCAGCTTCAGTATGTGTACATTTTATGTTCAGTTTTACTGCAATAAAGACATCTTCAGATCCGGTGTGCTGACTGCTTCAAATAACGTCATGGTCTAAACTTCTTAATGTTAAGTAGGGAGACCAGCTCCATCCACTGTATGAACGTTCTCTATCCTACATAATGGTTAGAATAAAGATTTGTTGACACAAGTCCAGGACTGTAGCTTTAAAACATAAAATGCTGTGTTCTCACCGAAATGGAAAAGGCATTCCTGAAGCCTCTTGAAAACTAGACGTGGTTGGTATGAAGTTTAACTGGGAGGCATTCTGCAACGTTGACTTAATGACATTTCAATTAGATTATTTTCAAAACAATGCAGTCACAAACATGTTTCACCTCCAATGTACTAATCACCTTTATGTTACCTAGGCAACTATTATTTGGAAGCGATTTATTTTTTGAACAGTCATCTCAGCACAAATCTTTCTGTCTGTATATCTATCTAAACATACAGTATATACATATAGAATACAGTATATCAGCTAGCCTTGGGGAACAGGATGGATTTCTATATGAAAATGAAGTGATTTAAAAAAAATATCTCTCATTCTCATTGGAACTAAAACGTGTCTCAAATATGGGATCTATGTGAGGTGCATCTCGCTGTGCAGGTCGCACGGTGCTAAACAATTGATACGAGTTAAGTTGCTACATGCCACACAAGGGGCTGGATTGCAGTGAGTGAACACTTAAGTCAGGTCTGCCTAGTTCATCTGTTTTGGCAGTGACAGGGCAGTCATCTTCATTCCCTTTGTCCTTACTTTGGAGCATAAGGTAATATATAAAGGTCTCGGCTTACACGATGTGTCTGGCTTGCCTCTCCACTTGTCCCCTAGACTGAATAATGCTTTAAGGTGATGTCTTGGCTTGATATGATGAGTGATATCCTGAATTGAGAGGGCTATTCCTTTCTACAACATACATGTTCTCTATGATGCATGCATGGATTAGCTTTTGGCGTTGCGGTTTTGTTGTCAGAAATCTGAGGCTGATTAAAACAATTGTCCTCTGCAGAGAATGCCTGCATGGTTTTCAGTTTGAAATTACTAGCTTGGGAACTCAAACAAGAAATAAATCAGAATGCCGAAATACACAGGACATTAGCAATGACCCATAGCTTACGTTCATTGTCAATATTGTTTTTATATTTTAATAGTTTTCTTAGAGGAGGCTAAATTCAATCTGCATATTTACAATGATTGCACTTCAAACCGCCATAGTCATTCCCTGTGTATTCCTTAACATAATCAAGCCAGCAATCACATGGCGCGCCGCGTATACTGAACTCTATTTGGTGGCGTATTTGAATGGACTGTAGTTTACGACTGTTTGTCTGGCCTGTTATCCTTTGTTTTATGGGGCCCACCGCAGCGAGCTCAAAGTCAAACTCAATATGATGAGGTATTAGCCTCCGCCACCGTTTCGCTCAGACATGTCAAGGTCAGGTCACTGTTGGATTGTCCCCAACCTCCAGTGGCCACAGCCGCACCCCCCTCCCCCTTCTCCCCCCTGCAGGGGACACACATTATTTGTGCTCCCCTCATCACTGCTCAGATGGGCTGTGCAGAGATAATAATAACCCCTTTAACCTTCTAAATGATTACAATTGTAAGAAAACAACTGCTCTCTTTCTCTCTCTCTGCCGCACCGGCGTGGCTGCGAATTTGATTCCAGAACACCAGTGTTACTTCCTATTGATTGTTATCTAGCACAGACTCGTACAGTTTTGCAGGCAAAGCGGTTGCTTTTATTGTTTATGTTGTAGTCAGATGATGTCATTTAAAGAACAACAGCTTAGGGGTAAATTTGTACACTTTTACCACCATTTAGACTGATTTACTATGAAAACCTGCAGCTCATGTGCGTCAGTCAGTCATGCTTCATGTCACGCTCCATATATGGTAGAGACAGAATTAATGTGGAAGTGTGACTCGCGTCACGGCAACCACCCTTGCAAATTAATTCTGTCCGTGTCCCTTTTATGCCTATAGGAGAGGAGATCCCTGATGTTACCAATATTAAGCCCATATCTGGGAATGCCCATACATGGACATATTGTGTCAGTCTCATGATAACCGGTATGGTTGTCGAGA
This sequence comes from Nannobrachium achirus, assembly GCF_963921795.1. Lineage (NCBI taxonomy): Eukaryota > Metazoa > Chordata > Actinopteri > Myctophiformes > Myctophidae > Nannobrachium > Nannobrachium achirus. Next base: position 22,336,399 of record NC_137825.1, read on the forward strand.
CACAAGTCACACTTGCAAATTAATTCCGTCCTTGTCCCTTTTATGCCCATATATGGAGATCCCTGATGTCATCAATATTAAGCCCATATCTGGGAATGCCCATATATGGACATATTGTGTCAGTCTCTGTTGTTTCAGCTTCTCGCCCTACTGGTGAAAGCTTAGACTGTGTTAGACTATTTCTATATGTACCGGTATTACCTTGTGCTGTCCTTGCTTACTGTAAGTCGCTCTAGATTAAGAGCGTCTGCTAAATGCCTAAATTGAAAATTGTAACCAGTTAAACCCTTTACTTCATTGACCGGGTTGCCCCAGGGCTCTATACTTGCTCCTGTCCTTTTTTCGCTTTACACCAAATCTCTTTGCCGAAGATAGGCAATCTTCAAGCTCACAGTGTGTGTGTTGCACTGTGACACGTTGTGAGCTTATAGCTTGGCAATATCCTTTTCATTTTTTTGCTGAATGTTTGCATATTTCTGGCCATATGTTTACCTATTATGACATTCCCCACAACAGGGATGCTATAGCTTTCAAGTGGTTAAACTCTGGGCTTTGTTGTCTCCACACCTTATATTTTCCAGTGGCTGTGTGTGTGTAGTAGTAGTATGTGATCTTCTGGGCGTAGCGCTGTGGTAGCAAACTGCCACACTGATGAACTCGTATTTCAGAGCAATGAGATCTCCAGTGCTCAGCGTTGTTGTTTACTCTCCAGGCCTGCCAGTGGGGGTAGGAGAGAGAGAGAGAGAGAGAGAGAGAGAGAGAGGGGATCCATTTGTCCCGAGGTGAGAGTCACTCTCCAACGCCCCAATGTTAAATAAACACTCCCAGACCTCTCGGCCAGCTCACTCCGGCCAACGGGAACATCGTTGCGTTGGCGTGTCTGGATGATGGAGGGCTGTTGTTATTTATCGCCCCCTGCACTCGCTTGGCGAGGGGGGGACTGATGACGAGAGGGGGGGGGGGGGGGGCTGTGGCCCGGCCCACGGCCCCCCGACCGCAACATATAGACTCGCCCCCCTCTCCTCCCCATTATGTGACATTTGTTAGCCCTAAATAAAAATAGAAAGGAGATTTGTGGATGCTCTCTTAGAATAACATCTGATTGAAGAGAGTAAGAGAGAGGGAGGGAGAGAGAGAGAGAGAGAGAGAGAGAGAGACAGGGACGTCACAAGGGGGGGGAGAAAGTGGGACTGAGTTACTAGGCCCAAGGTGGAGGGGCCTGGAATTATTTTATCCTTAACTATTGAAGAATAGCAGATATACAAGCTCACAGTGCGGCACTGAGTGCCGTGTTGCGAGCTTGTAGATCTGCTATTTTTGAAAAGTGTTTTTTTGTATATTTTTTAATATGTGTATTTTTTAAGTGAACATTTGTAACTCAAATTTTGCTTCTAGAGGGAGGGGTCCCTGGAACTAAATGTTTTGAGATGGGGGTCCGTGGCCAAATACATATCATTTTGGTTGGTCCTTGACATGAAAAAGTTTGAGCACCGCTGACATAGAAACATAGGTTTTTCAAAAGACCTTTGAAGGATTTGAAATATTCAAAGACTATTCAATTTTCATTGATTTTTCAAAAATAGCAGATCTACAAGCTCGCAGCGCGGCACTCTGTGCCGCGCTGTGAGCTTGTATATCTGCTATTTTTCAATAGTTAAAATACCCAGGGCCCAGAATTTAGTGCGACACCCCTGGCCTGGAGAGAGAGTAGTCTGGGATCACTTCACTTTACGGGGTTTGATCCGGTCGGGAGCGGAAACCACTTTACGTCATGTTGTAGTCCTAGACGGACTACGCTTTGGCCGGAACTATCAACCGGATTCAGTTTTAACCCAAAATATTCCCCTGCACCCAAGGACATACTTTTAGGGCCGACCTAATAAACACCTTGATGAGGCGTAGTTTTGCTTTCGAAAAATTCGTTTGGTATGTGCATCTTTTAATCCAACTCGTAGCGACTGGCAAGACTACGTAGCATTTCCAGCATTTTAAAAGGGATTGGGGAAACAAACGGAGGGAACCAAATCAAAGCGACGCCGCTTCTAGTGGTTTCCGCGCTTTAGGCGGAAACCAAACGCTCTGTTGTGAACGAACACCAGGCTCTCTCTCGGGAGAAAGCCTGGTAGGCGAGGTTAGAGAGAGAGAGACAGTGAGGGAAGAGGGGAGGGGGAGGGGGGAAGAAATCAGAGCGCGGCTCAGCGTGTGTTTCATCACCTGCAAACCCAATGAGGGAGAGCGTCCCGGCGTCAACAACTGCAAAGCGTATCCCAGCCGCCGCCGCCACCGCCACCGCCACTGCTGCTGCCATCTCGCCGCTGCACGCTACACTAACCAAGAATGTGTATTTCTGCAGATGATTAAATCAATACCATTTTGACAAGACTTGTTGGAACATGCCTCTTTATTTTACGCAATTCCTTCCCTTTCGTCGGGGGGGCATTTATCAACCTGCCGGGGACGCTGTCACCTAATGGAGATTGTTCTTTAGTCCCCCTGCACTTGATAGAAGGGCGCGATTATGATGCATGTCGATGGTTTACGGAGATATTGACACGGGGACAAAGAGCCGGACCCCTGCGGCTGATGGCCTTTTCCCTCACGCTGCCTCGATCTCGCCGAGCCCCTCAGTCATGTTTCAAACGCACCTCTCTCTCTCTCTCTCTCCATCACCCCTCCCCAAACCTTTACCTCTCTCTCCCCCGTGATGATTTCCTTTGTTTTAGTGGTCAATTAAGGTCTGTTGGCCCCACCGGTGCAGCAGGGGTGGTCAAGGCCTCCGTAAAAAAACTCCTTTGGTTTGTGACTAATACGGCGAGAGTGGTGAGGGGACCGTCGTTCCCTTTTATTTACTTTACGACAGAAGCCAGGCGCTCTCCCCGCTGTAATGTCCCTCAGCCGGGGCCCAGCGTACCCTTCCCCCCGCCACCATGCGTATACACACAACAAGCCTCTACCTTTAAAATGTGTCACGCACACGCGCGCACGCACACACAGTACTATCACTACTATTAATATACCATTCTAGACTTTTTTTTGCCAACTATAAAATAAACATAGTTGGTTTGCTGGTGTTGTGCATCGAATATAGCAGATCTACAAGCTCAAAACACAGCACACTGCCACGCAATGTGAGCTTGTAGATCTGCTATTTTTGGTGTGTGACGCCGATGTGCGAATCTCTAAATGTGTAATCCTAACAACCTTAACCCCATCCTGAATCGTTTCTCAATTGTAATCCCATGACTCTTCAAATCTTTTGATTCAATAAAAACAACCATTTTCTGAGTGAGTACGAGGAAAAGTGTCCTCACAATGTCGTGTTCTCAAATTTCATGGGCACGTTTGGCCCTCACACACACACACACACACACACACACACACACACACACACACACACACACACACACACACACACACACACACACACACACACACACACACACACACACACACACACACACACATGCACGCTCTCTCTCTCCCAAGCACTTGTGTCTGGCACCAGAGGAGTTAATGATAAAACCAGCCCAGGGTAAGACAACAAGCCGTGAATATAATGAGCTTGAAGGAGAGGAGAAAAGGTGAGATGCATATATAAAAAAAAGGAGGGGAGTTTAGTGGGAAAACAAACGATGGGCTCAACCTATAAATTCTTCATCTGCATCGGCAGATTGGAATGGCTTGACTGTGCGCTCAGCCGCGACCCAACAACTAATCCCGGCGTTTTTGTAAGTTATTATTTATCTTGCAGGAAAGTTTGTCAAACTTGGGCTTTGATTTTTTCCCACCCTGATTTCCCTCTTGTGGCTCGCTCCCGCACACGGCTCCCCACATAATTTATGACTGCCTCTGGTCCTGATGACAGATTATTAAAAGTAGAATTAGTTTTTTGCGCGGGATTTCTCCACTGGGAATTGCGAAGGCAGGGCTCTCTCCGCGGAAGGTCTCTTACGAGGTCTCCATTACTAATAGAAGATTTTTTTCTCTCTCTCTCTTTTGATGGGGGGGGGGGGGGGGGGGGGGGGGGGGGATTGGGGAGGGAGGGGTGTGAGACTAATGATTTGAATTTACTGTGGCAGGCCGTCACGTGGTTCTGGAAGGCATCAGTCGAACAGACAAGAGGTTAACCTCCTCCCTGTGGAGAGGTTTATTGGATTGTTTAGCAGCAGAAGGATAATGTTTTTGTCATAGACTGCTGCGGCAAAAACAACGGCTTGGCTGTAGAGAGGAGGAGAGAGGAGAAATGAATGGAGAAGGGTCAGGGGTGTCGCACCAAATTCTGGGCCCTGGGTGGGTACAAGGATTCACTGTGGGCCCCCGATGAATGTTCTTCATAGCGGGAGGGGGTTTAACCCATTTAGACTGGGAACGCATTATTATTATGCATTATTTTGTGCATTAACTATTGAAAAATTGCAGATATACAAGCTCAAAGTCTTTGAATGTTTCAAATCCTTCTAAGGTTTTTTGGAAAATCTATGTTTCTATGTCAGTGGTGCTCAAACCTTTTCATGAGAAGGACCCTAAAAATGATATGTATTTGGCCACGGACAAAGATTTGCACACATTTTCAGGACTTTTAAAAATAGAGGCCATGCTGTGAGCTTGTACATCTGCTATTTTTCAATAGCTAAAGTATAAAATAATTAAGGCCCCTCCATCTTGGGTACCTAGTAACTCAGTCCCCCCCCCCCCTTGTGACGCCCCTGAGAAGGGACACAGAGAGAGAGAGATGGAGGGAGGGAGAGAGGGAGTGAGAGAGAGTCCAGGGAAGGTACAGCATAAAGGGGAAGTGTGGGAGCAAAGCACAGGAGAGCAGAGAAGGGATGAACGAGGGAGGAGACAAGGGAAGAAGACGAAGAAAAAGCAGCATGATACTATAGCGGCACAGTGAGCAAGGCGAAGGCCAGTTATTTCTAATATAGGTGGACAGACAGTATAAAGCATCATGATAATAATATACCGTCTCTCTGTGGCACGCGCCTGGTCGGCGCACACACGCACGCGACCCACACACAAGCAGACACACAAAGACTTACACACTTAGGCACACCGCACTGCCACACACACACACACACGCACGCACGCACGCACGCACGCACGCACGCACGCACGCACGCACGCACGCACGCACACACACACACACACACACACACACACACACACACACACACACACACACACACACACACACACACACACACACACACGTATAGAGACACAGACAAAAAGAGAGATGTTAGTTCCATTCACCTGATGGCCGTTTGGAGCTTGTACTCCCAGCATGCCTCGGCAGTATGGGTACCAGAGGGGAGTCACAGCGCAGCTGAGAGGCTCGGCTTAATCTTATGCATCATTAAGCACTCAGCGGCAAGCCAGCGCTGTTCATATACATCATCCACGCTTAATAAACATAATGATGACATAAGATGTAATTCTAGATGAATTTTCATTTTATAGGGAAATGGAGAATTCCTGTAGAAAAAGGAAAGAAGAAGAAAAAGAGGAGGGGAAAAAAAAGTAAATTATCTGGGAAGTACAAAATAAATGATGTTTTTTCCCCCCTCTTCTTTTTTTCCGAGCTCAGATGAATGTAGGCGTTTGGCGTCCGTGAATTGGGGACGGCGTGCTGCGGCAGGCCACGACAATGGGGGTCAAACAGTGGCGACGTTGGCGGCCGACGTTGGCGGCTGCCACGGCTTCGGCCGTGGTGATGGTGGTAGACGTGTGGCAGGTGTGGTTGGATGAGTGGTGGGGGTTGAGGTTTGAGGGGGGGGGGGGGGGACTGGAGGGGGTAAAAAAAGAGAAAGTTAACAGAGCTAACAACGTGGCGCAATGTCGCATCGTTAGCCTGGAAACCTGTTATTGTTTTTTTCCAGCAATGCCATATACCGTACTATAGACTCGAGACGCCTCAGACTTGTGCAAATGCATCATGGGTATAGAGGAGACAGAGACACAGAGAGAGAGGGAGAGAGAGGGAGAGAGGGTTGTACAATTTCAGATGCTATAACCTTAACGGGAGAGAGACAGACAGACAGACAGACTGACAGACAGAGGAAGGGAGAATAGACTGGTGATGAGAGCGAGTGAAGCTGCTGGAAGGAGGATGTGGGAGTGAAAGGCCACCAGATACTGTGGGAGGGCATCGCAGGCCTTTAGATTGCTTGGTGTCTCCCTGCTGGGGACTCGGGGGGTTCGCTCGGCGAGAGCCGGCCTGGAAATGAGTTCTGTTCTCTGGGACCTCGCCTGCATCCTAGGCATTGAATCATCCTGAGAGCTATCCTTGCACTATGCACTTGTCCACAGCAAGATGGTGAACATAATGCTGTAGCTGTGAGGACCGTGGCGGGCGGGCGGGCGGGCGAACCGCCGTCCACTGAATACAAATGGGACCTTAATCAACTCCCCGAAAAGGCCTTACAGTGTATAACTCCAGAACACAATGGATGGAAGTGTACAATGTCGCACCGTTCCCACCCGGATTCTTTTTGAAGTCTCTTGTAAAGTCCGTTCCGTGTGCATGAGAAGGCATGTACTGCTTTTTGTAAATGTCACTTTCAACCCACCACGTTCGCTGTGACATTCGACATATTATGCAAAATGAGTGTTGCGTCCTGCAAAATCAGACAATTTGGATTGTCTTTTTTTTTCAGTCTGATAATATCCACATTTTTATCACATATAACAACTACTGTACACCCTTAGTGTAGGTGAACTGTGTATCGTGGACATGATAATGTCTCATTATGTTTGAGAATTAATTAGCTCGAGTGTGTTCAGGTCCTGCTTGCCTGCCTTTTTTTATCCTTTTTTGAGGCATAATGCGAGTTTCAGACCTCAGCAAGTTTGGAGTTACTGGACCATGTGAGCCAGTATGCCAGTGGGTGAGCCAAGTCTCTCGATGTAGGGGATCATTACCACCCCCCACTCCCATCCGTTCTCTCTCTTTTTTCTCTCTCTCCCCCCTGTCTTATGCCTCCCCCCCCACCCCCCCCCCCCCCCCTCCTCTTAATTCTCTGTCACCCTGTTTTACTCTCTACAGTATCTCCGTCTTAAGGTCTTTACACACCAGGGGTGTAATGAATGAACGATGTGAAAACAAACAGTGATTTCACATAAATAACTATATCATATATTATAGTTGATGCCTCATTCATACAGGTTGAGGTCGACTTCTGTCGCTTAATTGCAGCAAAATATCAGGATTCTGCATGCATGGACGTACTAACACAAAATACAGATCAAAAGTGTTTATTTTTGGTCATTGTTGCACTTTGTAGCTCTGCCTCTCAAATCTCAACTGTTAACAGTCTTTGACCCGAGCGCCTTGCTTCATGGGAAAGGAGATGGACGGTATAGGTGAGGACAGTTGAAATATTAGTATACTCAAGGTACCAATACAATTGGCTTACTGCAGATACTTGTCCCCCTTGATAATTAGTTACCCATGATCCTCCTCTCCCCCTCCTCCCCCTTGCGTGAAAAGAAAATGAGGAGAAAAAAAAAAGAAAAACAGTAATAGGGAAAGAGAACAAGTGACAGGATCAGAAAAATGGGCTTTTAACTAACATGCAAAGTGATGAATGGATTGACCACAATGTAGACTAATGGAGCCATGGAACTAATTAGGCCGAGCAGAGCTGTGCTTAAATGTAAATGGATTGAGCTGGATGAGATGTAAGAACAGCTGAGAGAATGATGAGCTCCTTCACTTGGGGGGTCAATCAATGGCCATGAGAGCTGATCTATTGGGCCACCGTAAGGTCGCACGCAATGTGTGGCCACAATGGCTCTTATATCTGTGAAATCGTCAGCGTTGATTCATAACTCTTGAGAATGTATTGTACAAGTGGAACCAAATGGACGTGTAAAGGTCTATTTGGTTCCATTCGTGCATCTCAGAGTTACAAATGGATACTTGCAAATGGATATTTAAGGTGCAGTAGTGATTAGGTTTTTAGTTAGTGTATGTGATACTTTTTGGTTAAAACACTTTTTTTGTGAAAATGTTAAAAGCTTTATATTCAGTTAGTGATCATTGCTATTTAGAGTGTTTGTTCAATGGGTCTCCCCATTTATCGACTCTTTAATAAACAAAAATCTAATTTCAGCCTTTATCATTTATCCTGGAGAGTGGATAAAAACGTTACCCTGCCCTGATTATTTCAGAATCAAAATGAACAATAACAGCAAAAAACTCACTTACTGCACCTTTAACTAAGGGTCCATTTTGGTTCCATTGGGTTAACTTGTACTGCATGCGTACCAGGCAGCTACACCATATTATTAATGTCTTTGTTCTGATCAGGGAGCCTCTGCGTGGCATCATGACTTTGCAGGAATGCTCCGATAAACTTCTAATCAGTCTCGTCCCTCACGGCCAGGTCTCTCGGCCCTCGCCGGCTGACACATACCACATGTTTGCTGGCGTGCCCTCTGACTTAGCGGTCCATGTAGACCGCTCCTGTTGGCCGGGCCTCAACTCGGCTGCTTTCACCTCAAGAATGGTCGCAAAGATAATTAATGCTTCCAGCTACGGTGTCTCACCCCGGGTTCTTTTGTCGCACGTTGCGCTGCGTTTATTGCGACTTGACCCGCATTTAGTCTCCCTTTATGGCCATGTATTAATTATTTGACCTTGTAAACATCTGTGAAAGGGAGTTAAAAGGAGGCAGCAATATGCACACATACCACGTCTGTGTGTGTGTGTGTGTGTGTGTGTGTGTGTGTGTGTGTGTGTGTGTGTGTGTGTGTGTGTGTGTGTGTGTGTGTGTGTGTGTATTGACTACTTATTTATTATCTTGAAGCTTAGCTCAATCAATCTAAATGATCTAAATGATCTAAATATCTATCTATCTATCTATCTATCTATCTATCTATCTATCTATCTATCTATCTATCTATCTATCTATCAAACTTCCCACCAACCCATCCATCCATCTCTAGCTATTACTGTAGCTAGGATGTCTTGTACATTTACTTGCTCACGCTACATTATAGCAGGGATAGTTAGAGGACTTTAGGGTCACAGGAGTCCTTGAGTCTCCTTTTTTAAATCCGGTTGGTCAGTGTCTGAGAAGCAGTGACGGCTAGATTTTGTAGGCACTGCACATCCCAGAAATAATGCATGCAGGAATGCAAATAACCCACAGCCCAGTAAAAGTTGACATTGCCTCCTCTGATAAATTTTTCTGCTGAGGTAAGAGACAATTTAATGCAGAATTAGAAGGCAGCTCTTTGTCACTCTCCGCCACCATTTACATCCTTAATTAGCTGTAATTTCTCTGCACCCATTAGAGAGAGAGAGAGATGGATAGATAGAGAGAGGGAGAAAACAAGCAATAGAGAGGGAGCAGGTGAGAGAGAGATATATAGATAGATACAGTAGATAGATAGAAAGGAGATAGAGATAGACTGACAGACAGGGAAGAAACACGCACGCGCGCATGCGCGCGCACACACAAACACACACACACACACACACACACACACACACACACACACACACACACACACACACACACACACACACACACACACACACACACACACACAGCATGAGTTATAGGTCACAAAAGAAGAGACAGGTTAAGATCCCTGCAAAAATAAACATGGTGCATGAGTGTAATTGTGTATATATGTGTTTGCACAAAACCATGCATGTGTAATTGTGTCTGTTTATTTGAGTGTCTTTCTGTGTGTGTGTGTGTGTGTGTGTGTGTGTGTGTGTGTGTGTGTGTGTGTGTGTGTGTGTGTGCGTGCGTGCGTGCGTGCGTGTGTGCGTGCGTGCGTGCGTGCGTGCGTGCGTGCGTGTGTGCGCGTTACAACATTTTAACTCTTGTTCACTACATCCCAAACTAAAGGGAAATGTAAATGCTATTGATTGATTGATTGAATACTTTATAGTCAAAGATGTAAACAGCACCGAAGTACAGAAACACTTGGGCTAAAAGGTTAACACAAAAAAAGTCCTAGGGACTTAATTGTTTCCATTGTTGTCCTAAGTAAACTTATTTTGCTCCGTTGCTATTATTGCAGGTTTCTTTTTTATGTGTGTGCATGTCTGTGTGTGCATTTCAGTGTATGTCTGAGTTTGCTAGAGTGCATCTTAGACTTAGTGTGCGCGCTTGTGTGCGTGCGTGCATGCGTGCGTGCCTGCATGCGTGCGTGCGTGCCTGCGTGCATGCGTGCCTGCGTGCGTGCGTGTGTTCATGCATGTGAGTGTGTGCGTGTGTGTGTGTTTGTATGCCTGTGCATTAGAGTGTCGTCCCCTGGCCAGAACAACCAACCAGTGATTGATACCCATCTTGCTCAGTCACCAGCCCATTGGCACACTGTGCTGGATGTAAACACTGATTAGGGGAAGGAAATGAGGCCCTCACTTTGTCCTCTGTGTCAGAGAGCACTGCGGTGGCCGTCTCTGTTTGTCTAGTCCTTTCCACCTGAGCACGTTTCAGAGGACACCGTTAGCCACGCTTTATGGCCATTATTTAGATAGCGACACAACGGGACGCTTCTTCTCTGCTCTTTGACTGACATGGCCAGCCATGTGCACAGCAATTCAGCTCCCAGCGTCCGACAAACTGCCCCACAAGTTTTTGCGGGGCTGCGGAAAAATGATGATGTGTCAGTTTTTCCTCTGAAGGAGAGGTTACATGATGGAGCAGAGAGACTGTTTCCTTTGCGAGGGATAATAGTCAACGGTGTAGCAACGGTGGCAACTGCATAGTTAAGCAGCATTCTATGTTTCCTTCGTTGCTGCAATTCCAAAAGTTATTTAGAGTGTGTGCTCCTCACGACTTATTTTCCTTAAGACCACTCTGTCTTTGTTATGTCCTGTGTGGTATTTTCAATTTGCCCATATTGCAATGTGGTGCAGTTTACTAATTTATTTATTTGTTTATTCTGCATTACATTACAGTTTTTTTCGATTGCTAAAACACGTTTTTCAAAACTGTACGATTTTTTCAAAACTGCACACACAAAACTCCAAACATTACACACAAATTGCTAAACCCTGGCATCCCTTTGCAAAACAACTCTTTGCCATCAAATCTCTTAACATGTTCACAAAATGGAACTCGTGTTTTCATTTGGTAAACACAGTCATATTTTCACATGACACACACATACCATTCATTGAATAAACACAACTAAGCTTTTGGCTGAACACTACCAAGCATGTACAGAACACTGAAGAGCAAAATTGAAAACACAATTGTCGAAATTGAACACACCATAAGAATGACCATGGCTCTGGAGAATAAGATATTTCTCCTTTTGTAAAATGACTCAGTGTAGGCCTACTTTTTTCATAGTCAAACATAAAACAGCACACAAATATGCATCCAAAACAAGTTTTGATTTACAGTAGATTTAGGCATCATGCCTCTGGTCAGAGAGGGGCACAAAAAACAAAAGAATATTTTGAAAGAAATTGGTCAGTACTTGGTCTAATACTGACCAGGATACTGTCACCAAGATACTATCCTGGTGACAGTAGCTGGTATTTGTACCTTTGTATAAAAAAAAAAATGTATTTTGTGCCTATCTCTGCCTCCGGTTCCTGTCTCAATGTTCAGCTGTGCAGACAACAGGTTGATGTGTAATTGACGCCAGACCCGAAAGTTTAGAGATTTGAATATTTGTGTGTTGTGGATTGATGCTTTGAGATTTTATGTGAGAAGTGTGTGCAAACCTGAAGATTGTGTGTTGTGTTTTGACAACAAGGTGATGTGAAATTGACATCAGAGTGTAAAGAAGTAAAGTCAGAGTCTAATATGATAAGGAAATCTAAAGTAGTAACAAATTGAGTCAAGCGATTGGGGACAGAAGTAAAGGTTGTGAAAATTGTGCCTAATTTTTACTTTTTGTGTTTTAGCAATCGAAAAAAACTGTAAGATAGTTCATGCCAGGAAATTGTTTTACTTCTCAATATCCTACAATGCATATGGGTATCTTCACATCATATTATGTATGTATATATTTTTTCATCCTTAGGGATATTTGTCATACTATTTACCTGTAATCTTACAATACAAATCATTAAACTGGATACTTCCTCCTTATGGAATTATGACAAAACATTCAATTCGGACAACAAATCAGATCCGACTCCTTTTGTCGATGCCTTATCAGGAAAAAATAAAGCAAAAAAAATAAAACAGCGTAGAGTGCTGCTGCATAGAAAACATTTTTCTTTCTTTCACCAGGAAAAATGAACTGTCAACATTTAATGATAGATATTTGCATTGTGATACAAATCGTGTCCTTGGCCCTAAACATAAGATATAGATCCATTTGTAATGGATTCAGATAAAGTGTCCCTTTTTTGCATTCTCGCTCTAATGGATTTGGAGGGAGCCGGCATCAGTGACCCTGGTGCAGCCGACAAGAAACCATGCCAGGGGAAGATCAGGACAGACATTCATCATTCCTACTCCTAACGTCTTCCTGATGTTTAGGTGCAAATGTGCCTTTTTTTTCCCTTCTTCTTTTTTTTTTACCTAAATGTATGTGTAACTTCTCCCAAGCTGGCGGACCTTGCTTTTTTTTCTCCTTCTTTTTTTTGGTGCAGTTGTGAGAATGTGAAGAAGGGGACAAAAAGACATTAGATCTTTTTTTTTTTCATCATTAAGCTGTGTCTGGGAGATGATGTGCGAGCCGTATGTGGTCCAGGGGAAGTATTTATAGCCCTGTTGGAATCTTGCTGGGCTGCGCTGATAGCTGAGATAATGGGAGAGAATGGGACGCAGCGAGCTGTTCTAATGACACCAACAAGACAAGAGAACAGCGAGGATAAATAAATGTTAGCCATTTTCTCCCGCACGTCATTTGCATTTTTTCTTGTTAAGGTCACTTATAGACTCGGAAAGACAATAACGATAAAAAAGAGCCCTCGCTGAACGTGAAATCGGAAGTATAACGGAGGAAACAAATAAACTATTTAGCATTGCAAGCAATTGATTTTTTTTTTTTTCCTAATCGTGTGACATTCAGTTAAAGACAGAGCCAGTTTTTAATTTTTAGCCGCTTTAATTCCCGGGTAGCTGCTTGAGTGGGTTTTCCTTGTGAAATAGAGGGAATACAAACAAGATTTCACTTCATTACACAGGGACAAACTGTACAGAAATTGCACTTACTTATGGAAATGACTGTTAAACATGCACAGCATTATACGTGCACTGCCTGTGCCGAAATGCTGGAAACATTAAACCCGTGAAAATATGAGTGCAGACAGCGAGCCAGACAAAAGGAACAATTACCAAGTGCATGAGTTTGAGCAGCGCAGCTCCCTGGCATGATCAAGTAGGACAACCGATTAAAGAAATACATTGACCTTAAAATAGGCCTAATTTAATCAACCGCACTTTGCGTCAGCGGATATACACAAAGCCATGTCCCTGAGTGTTAGTTTAACCCCGTGAGTGAAAAAAAATAGACCTTGAAGTGTCCAGAGTTCAACTAAAGCCTGATACATTATACAGTACTTATAGTCATGCAATGGTGTCCCTTACGGAACATAGTGTGAGCTTGTAGATCTGCAATTTCTTTGGGGGGGCCGGACACCACCTTATGATTCTTTATTTATTTATTTCCGGGACAGTGTATATTAATGAACATATCAATCAATACAATTTTCAATCAATCAATTTTATGTGAACTTGCTGAAGCTAGCTAGAAGCTATTTCCATCCGTAGTCCCACATATACAAACACGTCACAGTGACAACAAGTGACAAGTATAAATTCGGCATTAACACTCCATCACTGGCCGTGTGGTGTGGCCCCCCCCAATGACAAACTTTCTTTTTCGGTATAGCATACTGAAGCGCCCATCTCAGGGCGACGCTTGGAGAAATGACTTAATGAACGTGAAATGTGGAAGTGGTGATAGATCTAGCAGAGTGGCTGTGATGCTGCTGCTGTCGGTGGTGGTGGTGGGAAAATGACTTACTGTACACCTACATCACACACACACTGTAGCCATTCCATACGTTCCATCTGATGACTGCGGGACAGTTGCTGGTGCAACTTTGTGAGAGGAGTGGGTCATTAGCGTAACCTCTGGGTGCCGCACTGCCATTGGACGGGTAATGAGAGACAAACAGCGTGGTCAGCACTAGGCATAAGTGCTGGGGGTTTATGGCCAGTGTGTTGTGTCCCAGGTTAACACTGATGCCTCCATTTAGAGTCCCCGTGTTTTAGCACCCGTCTGCTAATTGAGATGACAAAGGCCATAACAATGACATTGTTGGCACAAACGGCCCTCTCTAGACCCGCGTCTGGCTCCAGTCAAGGACGACCGGGATGCTGTAAGTGCAACCTTGGAGTTTAAGACGGTGCCAGAAGACATGCGGCTCAAAGAACAATTAGCAGAGCTTCAAGTGGTCCAATGCACATTCTCAGACTTCCTTAAAAGCCCACAATTGCACCACTCGTGTTTGTTTTAGCCGACGAAGAGGTCACATAAAAAACAAAACATCCTCTGTCCACTGGCCATAGCATAGGTCAGACCTGGGCAGTGGGCATTGTGCGGCCTGGGGGCCGTATGCGGCCCTTTGGTTCACTCTGACCGGCCCGTGTAGGGTTAATGGCAAATTACAAAATAAAATCATTTTCTAATTTTCCCTCATGCATGGACTAAAGCTGGATTGCTTTTATTTTGACGTTTTTTATTCACGTACATATGGACGCAATGCGTACATCAGCACATGCGTAATAATTGGATTGTTGGGTTTCAACAATAATTGGACTACTAAGTATTTATTTACTGAAGTCGGAGGTAAAGCTGTGTGTTTAGTTTGCAGATAGCACATCTTGCGGGGAGCACTCCCTCTTGGCCCGGCCCTCCACAATATTGTTGTTCATGTGGCCCCATGGAAAAAATAATTGCCCAACCCTGGTATAGGTGATGCTCAACCGTTCTTAAGGCCCAGTTTGATATATGCATTAGGCCCTGCAGGGAACACTATTTTATACCATTTTATAATCTCTGGGATGCTAATCTACGCTGTAAAATCCTCAATGCATGAATTAAAGTTCTCAGTCGCCACAACTGATTTCAGTCATTTGGATTCCATAGAAGCCCAGCATGTCTCCTCTGGAAGCATGTTGCACACCAACAATAGCAGATCTACAAGCTCACACGCTGCTGCTTGTTGAGCTTTTCGGTTATTACCGTAGTTATTTCAGATCAAACTAGCAGAATGCATGTGTCTTCCATAAACATGAATGGTCTCAGACATGTAATAAAAGCAAAGGTACCGTTAAAGCATCAATCTGTTATTTCTTCAACTGGTTGGCTGTATGTGAAACAGCAGCAACATACGTTTAGAATGATACCTAAACATCATCATTACTCAGAGCGTAACCAGTGGTGGAACCAAATGGACCTGTGAGGATCCATTTTGGTTCCATTTGCACACTCTCAGAGTTACAGACCCATAAGGGTCCAATTTCTTGTACCTTTGACGGTCCCCGGTCCAGATGTTGAGAAACAGTGCCACAGCACATAATTAGCTCTGGGAGGGAAACCGAAAACAATTGATTCTGATATATATTAAAGGGCTTGCCGTTATTCCGAAAATCGAGTTTGATCACCATATGTGTCGTTTACGTTCCCCGCCGCACACTGCGGCATTCTTGGTAAATAGATGCCGGCTGTAATACACAACAACATCAATTGACACACCATAAAACATATATAACGTGTTAACAAGAGACATAAACAAGGCCAGCTGTTGAATTATCTCCCTCATATCGGAAAACAGAAGTGCATTCGTGATCAATTAAAGCGCAGTCTCACAATTTCACATTTTAAAAACGGGATGTCTTCTGTTAACCAATCTAATAATAGTAATGCATATGGCGAGTGTTTTGATTAACATAATGAGAAAAATAGCCCACGTAATTTATCTTCTAAGTCCGAGGGAGAGAGAGCCAGATTGGAGCCCGAGGACTCAATCCACCTCAACATATGCTGCCATTGTAAGTCTTTGAATGTGGAGTATCTCCAACCTCGTTCCCCTGATATTTATTGAAAAACATTTGAGTTTATGAGCTGCATACTTAATGAATGCCTATCGATGCTGTGGGCTCCGCAGATGAGCCTATAATTCTAACATGTAAGTATCATAACCACACATGTGGGCCTATAATGGCATTTCCAATTGTAATCTATTCTCATTTCTGTCTGTCAGACTTGGATCTGGGCTGAATAAAACATAGCGCTTGCACTGCTTTTTAGATTTTTATTACAACGCTATATAGATGTTTGTATGTAGCATAAGCAGCACGATTATTTTGTGCAGAGAAAACAAAGTTAAGTGTCACATTACTTGTATCTGCACCGCTCCAATTCACCCTGTGCCTAAAACCCAGATTTTCTCAAGTCAGCGAATCAGATCTGAAGTCAGCAGCAGTTTGGTGTCGCCAGTGATGGAAGAAGTACGCATATGTTTTACTTGAGTAAAAGTATCAATACTGCAATGTAGAAATACTCTGTTAAAAGTAGAACTTTTGCTGAAAATAGCAGATCTGCAAGCTCACAACACATAGATACCTTTATTATCCCACGGGGGAAATTCAGTTGCCCACAGGCAGCACAGCAGTTAAAGGTTAGTTACAAAGTAAGAAAAAGAAAAAGAGTACTGTTGTGTACAGTAAAAAAAAGTAAAGACAAATATATACATAAAGTGACCAAGAAACATTCAACACTCATAAGTGACACGTCACACACAAAAAGGCAATACTCAAAGCACAACTTAACAAAGCAGTGCCAAACAAAAGTGTACATAACAGTCAATGCTAGTCAGTGCAACACAAGTATCTCACCGCCATATCAACACAGCAATAGTACTCAATTCAACCAACACAACCCAATAGTGCAGGGCCAAAAATAAGAGACCATAGTCAGTGCAAATAAATCAAGAATAAAAAACAAAATAAAAGCAAGAAAGGCTACCACAGCAAGACGCCACAAGCAACCCTCTCTGGTAAAGTACTTAGAGGTCAGAGTCAGTACAACTTTTGTTCCAGTAGTGTAAGGTAACAGTTGTCCTAGGTTGCCCTAGGTTATCCTATTTGGCCTTGGCAAGTGACCGTTATGAGTCTTGTTGTATTGCTTGACACAA
This sequence comes from Nannobrachium achirus, assembly GCF_963921795.1. Lineage (NCBI taxonomy): Eukaryota > Metazoa > Chordata > Actinopteri > Myctophiformes > Myctophidae > Nannobrachium > Nannobrachium achirus. The sequence continues at coordinate 22,353,536 of NC_137825.1, forward strand.
TGAGATGCGTTGTGAGCTTGTAGGTCGGCTATTTTTGGCTGTCGAGGGAAAACAAGGACCTACTTGAGGCCTAGCGGACCCCAGTAAACAAGGGTTCAAATGGTTATGAGGCTGGGGCTCGTTTTTATGATGTCATACCCCCTGCTGAGTGAAAGGTGTGCTAACTGCTGCTGTTGGAATTAGATTTTGGACACTCAGCTCCGTCCTGTTGTGATCTACAGTAGTGTCAAATGGTAGCTCACCTCCTTATTTTCTCATCATCCCTGTGAGGGAGATTTCACTCTCCGGGGCTGCATGGCTTCAATTTTATTTGTCAAAAGCCAAACAAACACAATTCAAATCCATTGCAAGGCTTATCTTATCTCGCAAGATGGGAAAACAAAACCCTGGAAGTAAATCTCATTCATATATTTGTCTGAAAGCAGAGCTCCGCTCGCTACTTAACGCCAGTCCGTCGGTTCTGTCTGAGCGATTCACCTATCGGAGGAAAGTTAGATGTATTCCACTGATTGTCTGACTGCGAGGGGAAATCCATCTCGGCGCATCCTGCGGCTGCCGGGCCTTTTATTGACATATCAGATGGGACATTGGAGGAGAAATTGGCCTCATTTGTTTCTCATGTCCCCTTAATGGCAGCTCTCTTTCAAGGGGCAAAGAATTGACAGGCCCCTGGTCTCGGTGAGCAAACACCCAAACCTGTTTTATTGGTTTCCTCTTGCAAACACTCCGACTAATGTGGCCCGCTGGATCAGACTCCCAAAGTTTAGAGGATCCCACGGAAAATATTAATGACGTCCTCTGAGTGACTGTCTTTGTGTGATGGATTATCCGGACGGGGATGTTTGTCACACTCCTACTGTAGGTTAACTTGGGATTCTAGGGGAGGGGCAACTGTGCTGAAAAAAATTAAATGGTCAATTAGACATCTACAGTACAATTGACGACAAACTGTATGCGGCACCTCACAACGGGTAATAAGGCGTTACAAGAAACACGGTACAAAAAAACCCCAGCTCTTTTTGCACTAGAACTGAAATGGACAGATGATTTAATTGAAAGGTGTGATACGGAACCTAATCAGCCCAGATGCCATTTAAGTGATGACCAGCCATCCTGGCGTAGCCTATATGACCGGCCTCCAATCAACCGCTGGATATCCACGATCTATGGGCGCTGTCAATACACTCACCGCTCATTTCCCTTTTCGGCAGGGTTCTCTGAGTCTTGTTTCCCCGGCTTGATTGAAGTTTCTGTACGTCGCCTGGAAAGTGAACAGGTGTCAACCTAGCACAGCCACCTCGCAGATGGCAGCATAATTAGCATTGATTCTGGCAGGGTTTCACAGGGCAAGGTCTAGATGGCCGTGACGACTAACTAACCTCCCCACCTTTTGATGGGCTACCTCTGGGACAGATCGAACCTCATTTTACTCCTGGAGTGCCTCGCGCTATAAAGGCCTCTTTAGTACTGCAGGCTGTTGGAGTCAAACAGATCCTAGCATAGCCTCAGAGAGAGAGAGAGCAGAGAGAGGCTATTGACAACATCGAAATATTTGTGTATGGCGCGGCGATAAAGTGGCATGATGTTTTTATTTGGAATAAGGTTGATATTTTGAGCTACAACACTGCATATATGGGCATCAACCTGTAGCCTATGAATGAGGAATCAACTATATGAGTCAATGTGAAATATTCAGCGTTGGCTATTCTGCATTTATGCCCCTGTTGGCGTGTGAAAGACTTTAATAGATGCGATGAGCTTGTAGATTGGCTAATTTGGAAAATCTTTAAATAGGACTTGTGGTTAAGAAGATTAGTACCTCTACCATTATGTCTAATGGTGCAATGAATCAAACAGTTGTGTTGTGTACTGACTTGACCCAAACTTTTCATCATCACAACACAAATACAGGTAAAGGTGAGGTGAAATTCTTGTGCAGCATTTGTCAGTACATTTGTACAAACCCCTTTCTTTCTTTCTTTTTTTTTTGGGGGGGGGGGGGGGGCGTTGGGGTGTAGTCATTAGCTTAATCTAACAAGTGCAATTAACCCTTAGTCGTTCAGCATTCATTAAGGATATCCCACAACTATTTGTCTGACTGTCATGCTGCTGAGACACAAGAGGCCGCTGGGTAGGTAATGGGATCAGTCTGTGTTGTATCTGAAATATCTCTGTTAGCCCACATACCCGTAGGACTCGGAGAGGTCAGATAAGATAACGAAGAGGGAAAAAAAACGTGTTGTGTGCTTACAGTTGCCGTAGTAACACTAGGCTACATACTGTATGCCATATGCATTCCGTATTACATGTCAGTTTACCTTCCCTCAAAATATGGTTCTCACTAGATGGTCAACATCCTATAGTATGGACGTTCCACTGAAAGGTCCTCCCGAGATCTTTATCCTAACCTTAGCAGAGGTTCTCAAACTTTTTTAGGCTGTGACCCCCAAAATAAACATATATGAACTGGGGACCCCCACCCTGACAAGCACTTGGAATTGTAGGCGAGGCGTTTTTGAGCATTTCAAAATGTTCGCCTCTTGCTTACCTCATATTTGACAGTTTGGTATTAAAACGGTCTTGAAAGTCCTTAAATTGTGACTTTATAAATGTGCAGATACCCTGTATACACTTACTGTATGTAGGTTTGTTTACCGTTGAGACTATTTTTTACATTAAGCTAATCATCTGGGGACCCCACTTGGGGGAGAACCACTGGTCTAATAGTCTCCCATAGTGCAATCTGGGAACCCAATCGTCAAAAAAAAAAGGGAAATAAAAACAGCACCCTCTGCTGATGTTTTCATTTGCATTTGCCTCTGGGGGCACGGCCCATTAGAATGTGGATGAGAGGATGTTGGCCTGTTTGGCCCGCACTCAGCCCTCCACGTCCTGTCCACGTGTCTTTGTTTACTCTCCTAATATTCTTAACTCTACACGTTATAATAACAGCAGATTCAGCTGCGGAGTTCTGAATCTGTCTCGATTGAATTTACATTACGGGATCTCTGATCGTATGGCTGAGCTTATAACCACACTGAACCGATGCTTTAATTACAAGACAAATTCAACTGGTTTCAACCATATCTTCATGTGATTGGTCCTCACTAATGCATTACAAAATGGCACCATTTCTGTCTACTCACTCTGTGTCTTAAATGTTGTTCAGCCCAAGGACCCCTTAGTTGAGAGAGAGATGAAACAGGGATTATTTTCAGACATTTAACCACTTAAACCCTCAGTACACTTTGTAAGCTTGAGCTTTGGCTCTGTAGTTATTCTGCTCATTTTTCCCTCTATACCAAACCTCTTCGCCTAGTAGTCCCTTTGCCAAAAAGATTCGGCGGCCCCCCCTGCAGTATCTCTGAAGAAACCTCCCGGACCCCCTGTTGAAGCAGTGTAAGCTAGAAAAAATACAAGTTTTAATAGAAATAGACAAATCTGCTTACCGATGATCTCACTGGTATAGATAGACTTCTGGCCTTGCTAGTGTGGCCATCTAGTGACGACCCTCTAAACAGGGCATGTCGCTCAGAATATGGATGTCCTTCCATCCTCCTCCGACAGCAGAGATAGCGGCAGTTAATACTGCACGCGTGACAACTTCCATGCTCGCGCGTTCGTGCATGAAAGGGGCTCGGTGTTTGTGTATTTCGATTGGTACAGTATAGGGAACCCGCAGGAAAAAAAAGGTGGCCAGCCATTTCCTGCGCCCTTTGAAAATGGATCTCATCTAATCTCATTTCACCATGTCCAATGGCAGCATGACATGCTGTTTTACTCCGTAACATTGGGTTGTAGTGAACCAGTTGAGTGCGTCCGATGTGAAGCAGGAGTCCCCTTGTTATTATGAACCACTTGTAACACTGTGTCTGTGGGGTTGTTGTCAGAGCTGCCGGGTCATGCAGTCATGTTGGTCACTAATGCAATCGGCAGGAAATTGCCTGGCGTGTCTGTCACACGTTCTGTTGTTTTGCCTGTGCGCTCGACGACGGGCTCAGCAGCTCGTGGCGTGCATGGCGTTTTCCGAGCAACGTTTCGTAATGGCTGCGCGAGAGGAATTACGAGTGGTCTGTGCGAGCTTTTTATTGTCACCCCCCGATGCAAAATGTATCACCGCACAACGCGTTAACGATGCATTATGGTCAATAACCATGTGCTTCTGTGGCTCTTCGCTGCACAGCGGAATGCCATACGGGTCAATTTTTTACACTCTCAGAGTTAACACTCAGGATCTTTGCCGTGTACATATTTCTCCTTTCACCTCAGTCTGTCTGCTCCTCATAAACCTGCGTCTCTGACAGTAGTCAGTGCCTAACAAGGGAACCCACCCAGGCTGTATACTGGGCTGGTCAGGTGTCAGGATCCATTATATTTGGCCGGGATTTGCATAATGCAAGAGGCATCAAATTAAATTTGCATAATTCCTTTGATTACACTTGTTATTAAACGTGAGTGACATTGATTTACAAAATGGCCCGATATAAGGTTAATGGCCGATGTCACCTTCCCGGGGCCTCGGTCTTTTCTCAATTATCCCAGAAGCTTTGTTCAGCGTTTCGCGTTTTACGCATCTGTAACTTTTAGCACGGCCTTCTTCTTCCGCTGCAGCACCTGTACCGCTATGTACCTGATGTCACTTCAGTGCTCAAGTGGCCATCGTGTACCTCGCAATTTGTACCTGTCCAATCCCGAACCTTCCCGGCGTTCTTGTAATTATATATAAGAGAGGAAGTAATTTTAATAGGTTGAACAGTCATAACATTAGCCTGCGCTGGTCCATTTAAACACACTTACCAAGGCCATTATTGACAGACGGCTAAGTGTCATCCGTCAAGGAAGGGGCAATTGACAAGGCTAAGAAACCCTAAAATAACGGTCAATCAAACCTATTTTACCGTTGCGGGTGTGTGTGTGTGTGTGTGTGTGTGTGTGTGTGTGTGTGTGTGTGTGTGTGTGTGTGTGTGTGTGTGTGTGTGTGTGTGTGTGTGTGTGCGTGCGTGCGTGCGTGCGTGCGTGCGTGCGTGCGTGCGTGCGTGCGTGTGTGTGTGTGTGTGTGAGGGGGGGGGGGGGATAGCACATCCTCCAGTGTTTTATTTTCCTGTGGGAGAAATGGTAAGTTTATAATACCCATTTTTATAACGATACACACACACACACAGCCTGTAGGCTACAAATAAGAATAGGGCTGTAGCCTTTGTATCTGTGCCGCTGCCTATTCATCAGAGGCGGCGGAAGGGTCTCAATCTCGTTTTTCATTTCCCTCCTGATAGCTCTGCCTTTTTTTATTAGGGGAACGGGGGAACATTTCCCGAGGTAAAAAAGGAGTGCACATTCCGCCCAGATAAAGTTGGAGGTTTACAGCTATTTCCAGCCGTAATGTATTATTCCGTTAAAGCAATGATCAGGTAGTGTTGGATGAATGGGAGATGTTCAGCACCATTACTGCCTGGCACATCACCGAGGCATTATTACATTATCGCTGCTCTTTAGTAGGAGATTGGGTGTGTGACCGGGTTCCGAATACACTCATCCCGCTCTCCACGGCGCAAATTGCAGATTGGCTCATTGACTTCAATGATAAAATGTAAAAATTGCCAGTAAAGAGAACATAGACTCAGGTTACTCCTTAGCTGTTTGTCAACGGCAGATGTGACTCAGTCGACGCGGAGCATGTTAAAGAGTTGCATTTTATCTCCCCCCACAAGCCAATGTCATTTATGCCTGTGTGGCTGCTAAAGCAATGCCTCATGTCTGCGGCGCGACGGACCACAATATGCCTTTGTCTTAGATTTAAAATTCCCCTCTGATCAAGGGGATTCCATGTCACTTGGAAGATAGGATCCAAATATGCTATTCGGTGTATGCTAAACTATTGTATGAGAAAGGCATAATATACAGTATTAGTTAGTGTTCATTTAAATTTTACTTGATGTAGCCTAAAAATGTCAATAGTCAACACAATCATTTTGAACAAGTTTAGGTGCACAAAAGCTGATTATAAGGCCTATGATTGTCTTTGTGATGTTAATGAGAATTGATTAATAAATTTGACCCATTAAACGTCTATAACAACAATATGTACGTGAATGCCACATCAAGGAAGACCTTAAAATCTTATTACACTGTTTATTAGGCATGGGCAGTCCATTCTGGAAATGGATACTGCTAATGTTATGGCTCATGGTACTACAGAAAAGCATTAATCCACCATAATTGCCTTGGAAGGAAGCAAATAAAGACAAACTAATGGCGGGGTTGATCATCAATTTCAGGCCTTCGACTCAGATGCCCTACATTTTTATACAGGAAGCGTCTAGTTGCTATGCTACAGCTTTGAATCCCCTTTTAAGTGTATATTATCCTGTCCTTGACTGGGAAAACGCTGGGAGAAATCATTAAAGCAAATTAGACTATTAACATTGTAAAGAGCATTTGTCTTGTGGATCAATAGGCTCTCATCTTCTTTAGAGGCCCCCTTGGTGTCCTAAAGCCATTATTAGCTAGATTATGAGGATGGTCAATTCATTACATGCAGATAGGCCAATACGTATTGACACCATTGGAACCAATAATAATTTCAAGTCCATACCGCTTTGCCTCTTTTCTTCAACCTGTATGACAGTGACACGCAAAAATAGTGAAAATAGCTCAAACTGCGGATCTACAAGCTCACA